>NC_140978.1:2322425-2464925 GCF_056783735.1 Eptatretus burgeri
AAACTGTTAAATTGACATTTAACAGTTCCTGGACCTATGTAGAGGTTCCAAACCCAGTTCTACTTTTGGTTCCAACCCCAATACTGGCCTTAAGTGGCTAACAGACGAGCACATACTTTAGTCTTACTCCAGTACACATACTCCAGCACATACCAGGCTCCGATAAACTGAGAAGGGTACCCCCGTCCGGAGGGTGGGGGTGCCCGCGAGTTAAAATAATAGGCAGAGAGGTTTATTGTACGAAAAGAAATATGCCGACGAAAGATTGGGACTTATGAATCCTCCATAAAATACACAATATATCAAAGATTTAAATAACGTTTAAGCTCTGATAATGTCATTCAACCTGCTTGTTGCAAGACTAAGCAGAAAACAAATTGATAATTAGCCGATGAATTACATAAACCCACAATCACGAACTTTAAAAAGGAGAAATATATATATTTGAAAGTGGTTGAATCAATTTTGTGGAGTGGTTTGATTAAACCTTGAAATGATAGGGGTTATAAATATCAGCCATTGATTTGAGGTGCAGATAAGCCAGGGTCATTGTATGAAAAATAAAACAGGTTTCACTCTCATGGATGCTTTCAAACAAGTAGTTAAGTAAAGCAAAAGTAAGTACAATGAGTTGTGGGCTCGTGAAAGAAAAGAGTTCAATAACAGGGCATTCATAAACTTTCTTCAAGGCAACAACATACTGGAGAGTTAATAGAACATGATACCCTGCACTGTGTTTAATATTTTACAGGAGGGCCTTGCCGTTCGCAAGGGTTGCATTCTTGAAAATCCCCATAAAATGCAAATCCACAGACTTAGGGGATAATGGGGAAAATAGGGAATTCAACTTTAAAACTTTCTAAACTCTACCTTTAATTAACGTGTTTATGCACTGTTTTTGTGCAATTTATTTTCATAAATAAAAGAGTTATTCAGAACATAAAATAAAGTATTATTTCACTGTGTTGAAAACATAAAATAATTTTTTTGTTGTTGTTATTAATATTATTTCGTATGCAGCCTATCACTGCTGGTTGCATCATTGCTGGGAGTGCATCTGTGCCACTGATGCAGTGTCCCCTGTTTCCAGTAAGCTGGTCCTCATTTTGTTAACCTCAGAAGGATGACTGTCTGAGGCAACCCACCTGGTGTTATTTAACAGCATGACGACGGCTCAAACTTAAGACCCAAGGATCTTAAGCCAGGCGGCTATAACCATGA
Organism: Eptatretus burgeri; assembly: GCF_056783735.1. Taxonomy (NCBI): domain Eukaryota; kingdom Metazoa; phylum Chordata; class Myxini; order Myxiniformes; family Myxinidae; genus Eptatretus; species Eptatretus burgeri. The sequence goes on from NC_140978.1 coordinate 2,323,647, forward strand.
AGCCAACACCAGGTTTACTTTCCTGTACTAAGAACATAAAATAAAGTTTATTTTCTTCAGTTATTAAGATCATGATATTTACCTTTAATAATAACTAGACGACCCATGAACCCGTTGGGTTCCCGTTGTGACAGTGATTGAGAAAAAAATCATTTCAAAAAAAGATTAAAAAAAAAAAGATAGCTCCAATGAACTATACCGCGGAGGTTGTTTGCATTGATCAAATAATCCCGAAGAGTATTTGACTGAATCGGGAATTGATTTTTTCATAACTTTTTTCGTTGCCCGATTTAAACGAAACTTGATATTGCACATCAATGTGAAAAAAAAACGGAGAAAAGAAAGTCGAAGAAATTATTGTGTGTAATCTTCCAAACACAATATTATTTATCAATGAACACGGAAGTAACAGCTCAAAATGGCAATGTTTATTTTATGCTTAAAAATAAATCACTCTTTGTCTATACTAAATGTTTGAGATTTTAAAATAAATCATTTCAAGAAAAAAAAATATATATAGCTCCATCGAACTCTACCGCTGAGGTTGTTTGCATTGATCAAATTCTCACGAAGAGTACTTGACTGAATTGGGAAATGATTTTTTAATAATTTTTTTCGTTGCCCGATTTGAACGAAACTTGATACTGCACACCGCAGGAGAATGGTGAGTAAGGTGGCCCTAAAATTTTTACGTTATCGTGTACCGTTTTGGCTGTATTTCAGGAACATACATATATACATACATACATACATAGATACATACATACAAGATGAGAGTTTTAGTAATATATAGATAGATGATGATAAACTTGATTTAATAATGCAATCATGATGTTGATGATGGCAACGATAAAGACAAGTTGATGTTGATGATACATCCCCATAATGGTGAAATCTTTTACCCAAAACGCATGCCATAACCTCTAATCCATCCATTGAGACCATACTCTGTACAGAGCGTCAGTGCTGCCAAAGCAGTCTCCTGGGCTATTGGGCACAATTCTGGACAGGTCACCACTCTGATGTGGTATACTCAAATGGCTCAATCATCCCAACAAGGTGGTACTAATTTTGCTAACCTCATAAAGATGACAGACTGAGTCAACCCCACCTGGTATTAATTCAATGACTGGGCAGGATTTGAACTTAGGACCCTAAGATCCCAAGCTCACCACCCTCACCATTAGGTCAACACCAGGTATACACCCTCCAATGATAAACAGTATATCAATATGTTACATGGTTGTTGGAAATAATCTTCTTCTTCTTTCGGCTGCTCCCGTTCGGGGTCGCCACAGTGGATCATCCATATGATCTGCATAGTGATTTGGCACATTTTTTACACCGGATGCCCTTCCTGACGCAACCCTGGTCGCCTCTTACGACACAGGGATATGGTACACCTATTTTAACCGGGGTATACACCGGCCCAGTACACTGGTACTCAATTCGCCGACCTCGGAAGGATGACAGGCTGAGTCAACCCCCTGGTGTATTAATTCAGTGGCTCAACGGGGCTTGAACTCAGGACCTTTTGGATCCCAAGCCGCTGCCCTAACCACTGCGCCAACACCAGGCTTGGTTGTTGGAAATAATATGAAGGCGATTTGTTAACCTCCGCCATCAAAGATCGGAGGTTACTGTTTTCACCCCTTTCTGTTTGTTTGTTTGTTTGTTTGTGAACAGTATTACGAAAAAACTCCTCGACAAATTTCTACGAAACTTGGTGGGGGGGTGGTGGGTAGGTATGGTCCAAGGACCATGCAATTCGATTTTGGACTTGTTCCAAAATGCAATATGGCCGCTATGGCGGCCATTTTGAAAAAATATTTGAATTTTTTTTTTTGCATTTCTACATGTGAAAAGTGATTTCCAAACCCCCCCCCCCAAAAAAAAAATTGTTAGAGAAAAAAAATATTTTTGCAACTTTTTTTTCAACAAAATTTCGATTTTTTTTTTTTTTTTTGCATTTCTACATGTGGAAAGTGATTTCCAACAAAAAAACATGCCAAAATTATAATTGCGGCTGATTTTGGAACTTCAGGTGGATATACCCACGTAAATCAATTTCTGTCTCAAGGAATCTAGTTATGATGAATGAATTGAGTATGTAAAAGTTAAAAGTAAAAGGGAAAGTTGCAAACTATAACTCTGTGAGCACTGTTGACGTCAAATTGAATGAATAGGATATCAGGTTCACTTGAGTGACCAAGCAGTATTGGCGGCGGAGGTTTTGCACTACCGAGTGCTCCTCCTCTAGTTTTATATAGTCTTTAGGGATATAATTCAATTTTAATTAAAATTTAAAGAGGTTTAAAGGCGTATAAATCAAATCAAGTTTTGGTTTTACCACCATTTTCACAAAAAAAACACCACCACCTTATCTAACACATTACATTAGTTATTCGTGCCTGTTATTTATGTCCTTTATAGCATCCTTAAAAACAGTAAGTTTCCTGTTTGGAATGATTTTTCATTTTGATTGACTGTCAGGCAGGCAGAGTAAAAAAATATTATCTCACTCTGTCTGCACATATGCGAACGGGATGAAATCTCAGCCGAGGTGCAATAAAAAGGCAAACTTGTCATTTTATTCATGTTCCGATTGGTGTTCAAAATATAACATTCGATTTAAATACGTTGTTGCTCGATCACAAACTGACGATAATAAATTGATAAGACAGACAGATGGATGGACAGACGGATGGAATTGAACCAATTGCTTAACCCTGCTTTTTGCGGGGTAAAATTATACAGCACTTAAAATGATCATGGGAAAACGATTGTAAACGAGCATTTAATCAGACTTTGAAGGAGTGGCTAAACGAGAAATTTACTGAGCTGATGAATGAAAAACATTTTTTACGATTCAAGGTATTGTTGGATGACTATATTAACACAGTTCATTCCTCAACAAAAGCAACGAACTCAGAATCACTGATGAAATTATGAAATGAAAAACGAATCAATAAACCTAACTTCAAGTTGAATAATATTAAAAAAAATATGGATGGCAATGTCACATTAAAAAGGTCAGAGCAGAAGATGGACTAGTGAGCTATTTATAATAATTGTTGATATTTCAGACACTGTTTCATGAACTTTCAAATTAGGTGATTTTAATGGTGAGGGGATTTTGGGTTCATTTTCTGAACAGGAGCTCCAGCAAACAAATAGAATCATAAATCTTGAGTCAGGATATTTATGTTTAAATGAAGACCTTTTGTTGAACTTTACAAGTGTGATTTTGTAAGCATTAGCCTTGTGAAAAGTATTATAACAATGAAGATATTGGAGCAAATCTTCAAAATAACATAGAAATGTGAAGAATTCTGGAGTATTTAATCAGAAAAAAGTAGATCTATAAAAAAATTTTGGACAATTTTGGTTATAAAGAAAAATATTTCAATTTTATGGAAGAAGATGGGTGTAAGTCTTTGTGGGAATCAGATGTTTTGCAGGATCGATGTTTTGAAGTGGCTTGGGGGTTGGCTAAAATTTTAGGTTTATTTTTTTTACAAGAGATACATACAACAACTACAGAGTTCATAGAACATCTTACCCCACACAATATTCAAGTTTATCGTTCAATTGAAATAAAATAATGATTTTGACGGTCTTATGAAAAAAAATCCAGAATTTTACCACATTTGATGTCTAATACACCACATTATTTAACATGTTACATCAGTTCCTCATGCTTGTTGTTTGTGTCCTTTGTGACGACCTTAAAAACAGTAAGTTTCCTGTTCGGAATGATTTTTAATTTTGCTTGAATGTAAGGCAGACAGACTCAAAAAATTATCTCACTCCTTTCTGTACACGTGCGATCAGGATGAATTCAGAGACAAAGTACAGTTAAACTGGAGCTTTGTTTTTCGATTCATGTTCCGATTCATGTTCAAAATATATCATTCGATTGAAACCAAGTGTAAATTCTGTCCAGGCTATCATTTTCAGTTTTACTCTCAGCATCGCTTGACAACATGGTGGTCTCCATGTAAACAGTGCTGTCAGGGTATTTGAGCAAATGGTGTCTGGGCTGTTGTTTTCAGTTTTACTCGATTGCCTTGTGACAACTTCCCCAAACGAATGTTCTGTATTGGTAACGGCTGCCGAGTATGAAGAAGAGGAAAAAAATACAAAGAAAAGACTTTAGTGGACATTTTTGCTAACATGAAGCACCTCTCGTAATTGCTTGCTCTGCTTGCCGAGCAGCTTGCAAAGCAGTTGATATGGAATGGCTGGCTTGATAAGCGATAGCAAGCTGCTTGCTAACATAACATACCCAGGATCAGAACAAGTAACATAACAAAAGGAACAGTAGAAAGAGAGGGCGACACACCAACAGCAGGGTTGAGGGACAAAATAGAGGACGACTTGGTAAAATAATGGATGTGAGAAAGTATGAGGGTGAGGGAAGGACACAGGGGGTAAAGAAGATGTAGACAACTGCAAACTCTCAGGAAGGAATAACTGGAGATTTGGAAAGAGGTGGGCTTGGGGAGGGTTAATGGGGGTAGAAAAGAACATGGTTGTGGACGTGGGTGTGGGGGTGATCAGAGATGGTGGTGAACAACCATCTTGAAGCCCTGGAAGGAAGAATAAGATTAAAGAGACTGAGGAAGTTGGTTCCACAGGCAGGAAAAAATAGGAGTGAGTGAGTTGAAATGAAATGTGCATAATTCAGGATTTTAGGAGTTCCACTTCTAAAAAATAATTTTAAAGTTTCCTGAATGGCATTTTAAATAGTCAGAAATGGGAATTATTGTAAAGTATTTGCTTCTATTTCAAATGATCCTTGAATTAAATAACTCAATAGAAAGCTCATCTCGCAAATGTAGTGTTCTGCTCAATGACACGAACAAAAGATTTCATATCATTACTTTTTAAATGCCAGGCCGGTACTACCACCACCGTGCCATCTTGCCTCTGGTCTTTCACCTTTCTCCTCTCCCACCTTTCCCTTCCGCTCTATTGTAGAATAATTCCCCATCTGCAGATCAAGCTTACCAACCAAATGCCATCAGTTGCATACTGCGACCTTTAACCTAACCTGCTGCGAGCGATCGCACAAATTGTCACACATGGTTTTATATCATTAGAAAATAAAAACTCACTTCCCCGTCCTTTGTTTGTCAAAGTTTTCGAGAGATCGTTAATTTCTGGTAAAATGCAGCCAAAAATAAAGTCTTACTCAGATGGCCTGGCAACTACAGCCAATAAAATTACCCACTTGACTTGGCTTCTCAGGCCTGACACCTGCACTGCCTTATCAGCAAAGACTTTCACACAGCGACTGCAATGTCATGTGGGACTGATCAAACAGAGTTAGAATTCAGGTTATCATTAGCTGCAAGCTCTTTCTAACATATGGAAGGTGTCACAAACGTGTCACTCGCATGGTTTGACCATGAAATGGCACTAAAGCGTGTAAATGAATCCCATGCTTGGGAGAACACTGCTACAAGACTGGATATTTTTTCGGTAATATTGTTCCAAATTTTGAGCTTTATCTGAAATTTTTTTTGCAGAATCTAATGAGGACATACCTCGTTCTTTATATGCATTAATTTATTTAAAGTGGCATTGTGCAGTATGTGATACAATTCCATGTTCATTTCCCATGCATAGTGTTTTTGCATAGTGTTTGTACAGTAAACATCATTTTCGCATGTTGGTTAGCAAGTTTCAGTTTTGTTTATGGCAATTGTATCACCTCCACCTGTGAGTAACTGCTGCAATCAATAACATTCCTACTGAGCAATTTGTTAGGATTGTTATGAGATAAGGGTCCATCTTCTGGACAGTGGTGTGAAGGGCCCATATTGTTGGGCAGTGGCATGAAGATGCCTGATTTGCATCCGAGAGATTTGTGCATTCAAATCCGCTTGAAGAAAGCAGTATTAATAATTTAGATTTGAAGCTTCTGGAAACTGAGCAACCCAAAGGAGATCGTTGCCATGTTACTATTGCATTGTGAGTAAAAAAATCCAGCTGACTTATTAATAACCTGTCGGATAGGGGTAATCTGCCTGCACTGCCTGGCTATAGTCCCCATATGATTCCAGTCCACTCTTAATGCATTGGCAAACCCTTATCACTAATGATTGATTATATTATGTGACTACTATCCATATGGATGGCAGGATACCTTAAAAGTAGGACATTCCTGAAAGACACCGTGAGATCTTTGCAATCCATCGACAACCAATTAGTGCTAGCAGAGGTGTCGTCTGGCTTAACGTACACCAATTGACGGTGCACACTGATGTATTGCACTGCCTGTGAAACACCAGGATGACAGTTTATAGTTGAATTGAGATTTGAACCCAGGAGATTTGAACCCAGCTCAGATGCAAGTGTGCATATGTCTTGGCTATCCTGCCAGCTCTAGGAAACACTAAAAACTCCAAAAAACAACCAGATACGATTCGTGGATGTACCACCCATACATGGTGCAATCACAAGCCTGACACAGATCTAGGATAGTGAAGCATCTGTTGGCATTTCTGGCGAGAGCAACTTTTTTCAACACCGGGAACCCCAAATCTCCAAAACTCAGAGGTTTTCCAAAACCACTAGCACGAGTATCCTTATCAAAAATGTAAATGGTCATCATTCAGTCAACTGAAACAAAAATCTGAAATTTTAACAACATGGAATACACTAATCATCTTTACACACGAAACTTAAAAATGAAAGAATTCTAAAATGTCAATGCAACAGAACCATGGCCCATCCAATTGGCACCAACCCTCAAACCTGCCTGGTGAGAATAATTTTCTAACTTTGGTCAAAATATCAAGAAGTGTGTGCACTTTCATTTTATCATTAAAAATCGGGGCTCATTCCCCACATCGGTTATTTCAATGCATTGTCGATTGAATTGTGTTCTTCTCATAAGGCAAGCTTGATGTTGGCTTCCTGGTTCGGATGGCTGGTTTGTGATCTTAGGATCCTAAGTTGGTGCTGAATTAACACCAGGTGGGGTTGACTCAGCCTGCCATCCTTCCATGGTCAGTGAAATGAGTACCAGTGTACTGGTATAGGAGCACAGCATCAGCAGCACAGTCACACCCCAACAAAATGATAGCTACCTGGCAGCCAAGCTGCCATATGCAATATTACACAAGATGTAAATTAATGTGCAGGTTGTCGATGGCTGCCTCGACCGCGTCCAACATTGGAGAAGCGACCTGTCTCGGGTTCATTCTTAGCTAAGAACACATTCATGACCACATGTGGGGTGTTTCTACTTGCCTCACTCCACATAATTGGTTCACGAGTCAGTATTGACCACTATATTCGTTATGGGTGTGTGTCTGTCTGTCTGTCCCGAGCATAGCTCCGTGGGTTTTGATCCGATCTTGATAAAATTAGGGGTGCGAGGTTTATATCATGATCTAGTTGTGTTTTCCGGAGAATGGGCATGCTGCACCCATTATGGGTGGAGCCACGCCCAAAAAACATGTGTTTTTAGGGGGTAGCCGGTTTCAAGTTACATCTTCTCCGAGGGGGTTTGTCGAATCTGGCAGGGGTTTTGGTATTTGGTTAGCCCAATGGTACCTGCATAGCCCCACGGAGCTCGATTTTTCATTTTCGTCCCAAGGTCAAGGTCACAAGGTCACGAACTTAGAAAATGTCAAAAAAAAAATCAATACATTTGGCATCGAGCTCCTCGGGTTTTCAACTGTTTCGAATGAAAGTTGGTATGCAAGTAGTGCTCTTCGAGTACTACAACTTTGGGTTCACGAAAAAATATTTTCACGAAAAAAATAAGTGACCACTATATTCGTTATTGATGTGTCTGTCTGTCTGTCTGTTTGTATGTCTGTCTGTCCGTCTGTCTGTCTGTCTGTCCCGAGCATAGCTCCGTGGGTTTTGATCCGATCCTGATAAAATTTTTGTGGAAGGTTTATATCATCATCTAGTCGTGTTTTCCTGAAAATGGGTGTGGTGTGCCCATTATGGGCGGAGCCACCCCCAAAAAACATGTGTTTTTAGGGGGTAGCCGATTTCAATTTGCATCTTCTCCTCGGGGGTTTGTCGAATTTGACAGGGGTTTCGGTATTTGGTTAGCCCAATGGAACCTGCATAGCCGCACCAAGCTCGATTTTTCATTTTTGTCCCAAGGTCAAGGTCACAAGGTCACAAACTTAAAAAATTGCGAATTTTGACAAAAAAATTTCTTCTCCGAGGGGTTTGTCGAATCTGGCAGGGGTTTTGGTATTTGGTTAGCCCAATGGCACCTGCATAGCCCCATGGAGCTCGATTTTTCATTTTCGTCCCAATGTCAAAGTCACAAGGTCATGAACTTAGAAAATTGCGAATTTTGACATAAAAATCATACGACCGCCCAAACTTTGAGAGCTAGGATGACAATTTTTTTTATGCATAATCTTGAGGTCATTCCCCACCTAAAGTCTTGAAACCATTTTTCTCTATCTCCAACACCTTGCCCGTGGCGCCCCCTTCAAGTTTGTTTTTACGCTGATTTCATCAAAGTATGGATAATCCGAGGAGTGTGAAATGCCATATAGCCTATATGACGTTACATTGTTCCTGGAAGGTTCCAGAGGAAGTTTTGCACCAAAGGTCATAATCCTTGACATTTGACCTTTAAAGTTCACAAAGGTCAAATTTGAAAAGTTGTGGGAATCGAACCGGGTTTTCGACCTTCTTCGACGAACTAACTCCATTAAGCTATAGCACGTATCCTGTTTCCTTATTTTAATGTCCACAACATTGTTTTGTGACCTTTAAAGGTTATGCAAAGGTCAAATTTTGAAAGTTGTTGAACGAAACAGGGGTTTCGACATTTTGCAGCTATTAACCTGTCACTCGTACCACATCATGTTGATCATTTTTATAACTTGGTCAAACATTATCACATTGTCTCATCCTTGACTTCTGAAACAATCTACATCATCAAATACCGCTCGTGAACCATGGTCGTCTTCAGACTTGTCATCATTTACATTTTTCCCGATTCCCGCCAGTTTGCCCGTGGCGTCCCCTCGAAGGTCACAAAATAAAAAAAGGCGAACCGTGTACATTGCTCGTGAACCATCGCCGTCTCCAGACTTGTCCATCCTTATATCTGTTTTAAACTTGTATTTATGAAACTGCTGCAGTTCTAGAACACCATCAAAGCCCATTGCATTTCCTCCTTGGCAGTGCAAACCAAACGTGATTTCACCCAACACTTCTGAACTGAGTCCTCCAGAACCAACTTTTAAAATTCAAATTTGAGGCTCGTGGAGGAGCTAGAACAAACAATGGATCATGATGTAAGAGAGCAAAAGGAACAGTAGAAGGAAAGGGGGGAAGGACACTAACAGCAGGGTTTACGGACAAAATAGAGAGAGACTTTTACAAATAATGGATGTGGGAAAGAATGAGGGGTGGTGGAGGGCACACAGGATGGACAAGTTTAATGCAGAAGCAAACTCTCAGGAAGGATAAACTGAAAACTTTAAAAGAGGAGGGCTTGGGCAGGGTTAACAGGGGTAGAAAACATTATGGTTTTGGATGGGGGAACTCAGATATTTGTGAAAATTTGTCGATTGACGAGGAGGTTGATGGGGGAGAGAGTTGAGGGACAAGAGAAAAGGTCAATGAGGGTACAGGTTAACGGGGGTAGAAAAGATAATGGTTTTGGATGGGGGATGATCGGAGAGTGCAGTAATCAGCCAAAAAATTGCCTTCTTATGAACAACTGCACAACGATAACCCAGACTGATATCAGTACAGCCCAAAGGCATTTGGGGCTTTACCATATTTTTACCTCCACCACTGAAAGTGGAAGGAGGTTATGTTTTCATTCCTGTCGACCTGTTTGTTGCTTGCGAAAATCGAAGATCTTTCAAGTATATTGGTTTTTTGTCTGTTTGTTACTTGCAAAATGGAAGAATTTTCAAGTATATTGGTCATTCGATTTTGTTATCCTGTGCCTGTTTATTGCTTACAGGTCACAATTCTAAACCAATCATCATGTACTTTCATAAGTTGTGGAGGTTGTCTCAACTGAGAAAACTATTGATCTTGAGGTTAAAGGTCATCTTGAGGTCAGATTTCTTAAATTGTCGTTTTTCATCTGATTGACTTAAAAGTTGAACAATATTTGCATATTGTCTCATGAATTGGGAAACCAACTACTTTTGAGGTCAAAAGGTCAAAGGTCAACTCAACATCAAACTTCTAAAATCATCAATTTTTATCATAAAAATAATAAATTTTCATCTGATTGACTTGAAAAGTAAACAACAATTTCATAGTGCATTACTGAATTGGGGAACCAACTATTTTGGAGATCAAAAGGTCAAAGGTCAACTCAAGGGAAAAAAAATCTCGAATCAATTTTCAACTGAAAAATCTTCAATTTACATCCTTCTTCAATCTTCAATTTACATCTTGTTCAACTTAAAAGTTGAACAAGATTTGCAGTCCATCACTGAATTGGGAAAGCAACTATTTTTGAGGTCAAAAGATCAAAGGTCAATTCAAGGTCGAATTTCTAAAATCATCAAATTTCCTCTGAACTAGTCAATTTTCATCTGATTAACCTGAAAATTAAGCAGCAATTGCATCGTGCATCACTGAATTTGGAAACCAACTATTTTTCAGGTCAAAAGGTCAAAGATCAACTTCTTCTTGTGTGTGGCAGCTTAGCTGCCAGGGTAGCTATCATTTCATGGAAGCATGGCTGTGTCGCTGATGCAGTGCCCCTCTACCAGTACACACTGGTACTCATTTCGCTGACCTCGGAATGATGACAGGCTGAGTCAACCCCCTGGTGTATTAATTCAGCAGCCAACGGGTCTTGAACTCAGGACACGAGGATCGCAAGTTGCCCCCCTAACCACTAAGCCAACACCAGGCTACTCAAAGATCAACTCAAGTTGAAACTTCTAAAATCATCAATTTCAATCTGAAAAATTATCAATTTTCATCCGATTGACCTGAGCTTTGATTAAGATTGTCACTTTTAATCTTAATGAAATGGACAATTTCATGTATCCATCGTAACCTTTGGAAAGGGGGTGGATTTTGCAAGTATCTTGCTCTGCATGCCGTCTTTTTCTTGTTTGTTTCTTTGTCTGTTTGTGTGCAAGATATCTCAAAAAGTTGTGGACGGATTCGGACGAAAGTTGGTGGACATGTTAGATGTGTGACGTGGAAGAAATGATTCAATTCTGCTGAAGATCCGAATCCGGATACGATAATTATTTAATTTCTCATGTGATTTTTCACCATTGAGAGATAGGGCTAAGACGATATATAACACGATATCTCAAAAAGTTGTGGACAGATTCAGACGAATCTTGGTGTAAAGTTCGTGGTTGTGACAATGCCAAAATGATTCGATGTTGGTGAAGATCCGAATCCAGATCCGGATGTGAGAATTTTTTTTAATTTCTAAAGTGATTCTTCCCTATTGAGAGATGGGGCCAAAACCGATATATCGCACGATCTTTCAAAAATGTATTAGACCTAATATGTTCTCGTCGATCAGGCATTGCGTGGCAGAGGTATGCCCTCTATCGAGTGCCCTTCCAGTTATAGTACGCTTTCTTTCTTGGCATACTTTGATGAAAAAAAGAAGAAAATCAACTGTTAAATATTGGGTATAGAATTATAGAAAGTAAGCACAAACAAGTTACGCAACACCCATTATAAATGCATTTATGCCATGCCATTATAATCTCATGCACCACTGGTGGCAGTGATGCATTTTTGGCAAATAATTACAGCTTTTTAGTTGGGTGATTGAAGGGTTGAGGTCAAGAACATCAAACAAAGCGTTGCATTTTCAGATGTGAAGCTGCAGTCGTTCGGAAAAACGTTTGCCAAAAATGGAACCTCAGGGAAAAAGTTAATCGTATGTTGTTTTTTAAAAGAAAACGAAAATCAACAAAAATACATGTTGGCATTCATTTTTTTTTGACATCAATTGCTTACAAAATGAGCACTTCATGTAATTACCTCTTGAAGAACATTTTGCTGAACATTGCAGACAATGGTCAATGCTGCGCAGGTATTGCATGCCTCGACGTGCCAGTAATTGCAACAAAAGCACCACGCAACCAACAGCCTTTTCACATGATTTTTGTTCAAATCTTGCTGTGAAGTATTGCTAATTGTAAATGCACGTCTAACAGAGAGGCTCAAAATCTGCTGACGTTGTTACTATCTCCGAAGGCTCATCAAAATAAGGACTGACCGGTGATATGAATAATTGTTCTTTGAAGTGCTGGAAAAGGCAGAAACACGTCCGATTCTGCAACCTGAGCTCAACCACGCAATGTGTCAAAGCTACAACATGGGCTTGCATAGCACCTCTTGATTAGTTGTTTGTGTTTAGATTGAATTTACTGTGTGAGCTGTGTGCTTTGTAATTGCTTGATGTTTTGCTGACATTGTGAAAGGTCAATGACAGCTGCTCAAACTTAAAACGTCCCTGAACAAATGCCTCTCCCATTTCAGTCTGTATCTTATTGAGTTAACATGTGCTATTATCCATGATAAGTCTGGTGTTGGCTTAACGGTTTGGGTGGCTGGCTTGTGATATTAGGGTCTTGAGTTCAAGCCCCTGTTCAACCATTGAATTAACACCAGGTGGGTTGACTCAGCCTGTCATCCTTCTGAGGTTGGCCAAATGAGTACCAGCCTAATGGGGTAATAAGCTATTTAGGTAACCTGCATTGGAGTGGTGACCCATCCAGGACTCCACTCCTTCGCCAATGAAACTGCCTTAGCAGCCATCATGGTGTGAAAGGAATAGTTATTATACATTGTGAAGAGTCTGCCTTTAAGCCAGTGACTTAATTTTAAGTGCATGCCTGTGAGGACAGAACTGAAATTTAAGAAGATTTATTTGGGAATTGTCAAAAAAGAAACAAAAATAACATAAATACTGAAAATCTAAATAAACAAACAAACATTTTCTGACTTTTCCATTTCCTCCAAACAAACTTCGCTCTTAATGATTTTTCACTGAACTCACACGGTCAAAACACTTTTATCAACTGAACCATTTCCTTTCCTATCCCAATAGAGTTTGGAATGTTTTGAGGCAGGGTGTTGGGCCAAGTCGTTTTCCTCATCTACGTTAATGAAAACTCCCATGATGATCTGTAAAACAATCGCTGTCTTTTTGCAGATAACCAAATTGTGTTGTACCCCTATCCCACTGTTGCGTATATTTGCAGATAAAGTTTGCTTTTTTTACATCATCGGATACATTAAGCATGAGTCCGCGTATGTTGTTTTCAAGCTATACACTTTCTTGAAAGATAACTTTCCCAATTGAAGTGACTTGCAAGGTATTTGCAGTTGCCAGAGTATGGACAGCTTCAAAGCGTTCAGAGCTATCTTTTGAACAGCACTATCTAGATGAATCGATAGTCCCATCTTCCTGGACAAGCAATGCCACGTTGTTTTTCCTGCTGAATTGTTTTACAGTGTTTGGACTTCTCTCATATCACACATAGTGAGAGCCTTTCAGGAGAAACTGATGAAGATATGTTGGCAGGCTGTTCTTGTGATGCTTCATATGTTGCTGTTCAATATGCTGCTGGTTCTTTTGAATTTGGAATTTGTTCAGGGTTCTGGTGATAACTCACGTCCTCTTCATTCTGAGGGATCGTTAATATCCACAAGCTCATCCTGGCAGAAGGGATGCTACTTAACGTGCATCCGAATGATGGTACACTTTGTGATGCAACGCCCTGCCTGAGAAACACCAATCAGACAGTTTATAGTTAGGTCGGGAATCTATCCTGGAGTGGACATCTTACAGGTAAGTGTGCTACCTCTGCATCAGACTAGGTTACTGTCAACAGGTATCAAAAGATTTGGTGATCTGCATTATCTTTTCAATTATAAATAGTTAAACATCAACAACACAACAAACAATTCAGCAATGATTCTTGCGTGGTTGGTGTTTAAGCCTAGTAGTATTCATCATACCTTTTTGTACCTAGTAGTATTCATCACATCACTCTGACATTATATTTAAAGAATAAAGAAATGTAAGCAGTAATTTTGATGTTTTGCTTTGAGGCATTGGAGTGGTTGATGATGTAATTGTGACCCTGCACACGCGAAGCAAAATCCGGGGTGAAGCAATTGGTTAATGTCTGTCCGTCCTATCAGTTTATGATCGAGGAACAGAATATTTAAATCGAATGTTATATTTTGAACACGAATCTCAACGTGAATAGGAAGCCAAGTCTGCTGTTTGGCTTTGAATTCGACCTGAGCGCAAATGCACAGAGAGGAGTGAGACAATATTTTTACTGTCTGCCTGTCTGGCAGTCAAACAATATTGAAATCATTCCAAACAAGAAACGTACTGTTTTTAAGGACGTCATAACGGACACATACAACAGGCACAAACAACTAATGTAACATGTTGGATATGATTGATTATTTGTTTGTATGCGGCATGTGGCTGCATCATTTTCTGGAAGCACAGCTGTTCAACTAATGCAATGCCCCCTGTTACCCCGAAGCTGGTACTCATTTTGCCAACTTCAGAAGGATGACAGGTTGAGCCAATCCCACCTGGTGTTATTTTCAATAGCACAACAGGAGCTTGAACTCCCAAGACCCAAGGATCTTAAGCCAAACATTTTGACCATAAAGCCAACAACAAGCTTTTCGATAGGATGATGTATTAGACCAGTGGTCCCCAACCTTTTGATCCCACGGGCCGCATTCACTACTCCCAAGGATGTTGGGAGCCAGAAAAAAATTGATGCATTTTATTGAGAAACTTGATACTGAGAAACATTTTCAGTCAATGAGAAACTTGCATGCATTTTTAATTTTAATTTTTTTTTATTAAATGTCTAATTTTAAATTCTGCCGCAAGATGCCGGAAGGTAAAATCAAATTGATTTGATTCCTCCCGGTGGTAAGCGGCAGCGGCCGGCAGCAGCCGGCAGTGGCATTGTGTAAACCCCTTTAAAATTGCAACATGGAAATGTGTTTTGATTGGAAAGTCCTCGCGGGCCGCAGTATCGGGCTCCGCGGGCCACATGCGGCCCGCGAGCCGCAGGTTGGGGACCAATGTATTAGACACTGAAAAAACGATGGTACACCCCGGAATTAATACATTTATACGCCTTTAAACCTCTTTTAACGTTTATTAAAATTGAATCATCGATATTATCGGCACGTGTTTGGGGTTATCAATATTGTAGATATTATTGGCATGTGTTTGGGGTTATCAAAATTGTCGATAATATTATCGGCACGTGTTTGGGGTTATCAATATTGTAGATATTATTGGCAAGTGTTTTGGGTTATCAATATTGTAGACATTGTTACGGAAATGGCCCTTAATGGGATTATTAAGAATAGGATTAGCTCAGATCCCCCATTAAATGCCTGTTTAGATAGGTTGTTTGGTATAAAGGCCCTGTCACACCTTGACGATTTAGCCAGTGTATGCTGACGTATGAAAAATTTGTCTAAAATGCTGGCACACGTCGAATACGTTATGGGTAAGTTTTTGTATACGTCATAGTACGCTGGCATACGTCGTAGTACGCTGGCATACGTCGTCGTACGCTGGCATACGTCGTAGTATGCCGAGCTCGTCAACAAATTTTAACATGCTTGAAATTTTTCGACGTATGCCAGCGTATGACTCACACGTTCCGTATACGCTGGCCATAAGTTGTAGGCACGTTACGCGATCGTTGACACACGTCGACACGCGTTACTTGTAAGTTACTCATAAGTCGAAACACGTCGAAGTAATGTTTAGCGTCAGTGTTCCAGACTCAGGTCAGGTATGGGAGCATGTGCCAGAACAGCGCGTCGCTGCGTCCACTTTCCGTCGGTACTCCAGGGGCCTCCGTCTGGCCATCCCCCAGGCAGATGCCAGGCCCATCCCCATCTCCTTGAGATGGTGGTCAACCTGCTGCAACCATGAGGCACGTGGTCGGCCCACTGGCCTCCTCCACTCATGAGACTCCCTCGCTGAGAGAATCTGGTGAGCAGGATCAGCGTCAGGAAAACGAGCCACATGTCCATACAACGCAACTGACGCTCACGGACTATGCAGGTAACAAATCTCATCCGAGTCTCTCTCAGCAACCGCTCGTTGGACACAAAATCTGACCAGCGATAGCCAAGGATTCTCCGAAGAGACCTGGTACCAAAGGAATTAAGTCTCCGTCTCAGATCCTTGGTCAGAGTCCAAGTCTCGCACCCATAGAGCAAGACTGGAAGTACCAAGGACCTGAAGACTCGGACTTTCGTCCTCCCACACAGGTACCGGCAGCGCCACACCCCATGATCCAGTGAATCCATGACTCCCCAGGCCCGACCCAGACGTCTATTGACCTCTGACTCGCAGCCAGCAGAGACATGAATATCACTGCCAAGGTAAGTGAATCTCTCCACGACCTCAACATCCTCACCACAAACAGACACAGACAGGACAGCAGCATCCAAGATGTCACCGAAAGCCTGGATCTTAGTTTTGACCCAAGAAACCCGTAATCCCAGCGGCTCAGACTCCTCATTCAGCACCTCGAGGGCCCCCAAAAGGATGTCTAAAGTCTCCGCAAAGATGATTGCATAGTCTGCAAAATCAAGGTCCGAGATCTTGACATTCCCAAACGATGCACCGCAACTTGATCTCTCTGACATCCTCCCTAAAATCCAGTCCATACAAGTGCTGAAAAGTGTGGGGGCAAGTACACATCCCTGACGAACTCCAGTAACAACTGGAAATAAGTCAGAAGTGGTACCACCACACTTCACAGCACTCTCAGTACCAGAGTAGAGTTCAGACATCAGATCGATCAGTTTTGGTGGCACCCCGCGAAGACCAAGAATCCTCCAGAGGACATCCCGATTCACTGAATCGAACGCTTTACAGAGATCAACATAGGCTGCAAGCAGCCCCTGCCGAAACTCTCGTCTGCGTTCGGTGAGGACACGAAGTGCAAGGATACGGTCAATCGTTGACCTCTTTGGTGTAAAGCCTGACTGCTCTGGACGCTGGTGCTCAAGCAGATGGTGGCGAACCCTATCAAGAATTATCCGAGCAAAGACCTTGCCCGGCACTGAGAGCAGCGTCACCCCTCGGTAGTTGTTGCAGTCTTGGCGATCACCCTTCCCTTTCCAGAGAGGGACAACAAGGCCCTTCTTCCAGTCAGTTGGGATGATGCCTGTGTTCCAGGCAGAGCACAAAACTGCATGCAACGACACGAGTGCAGCATTTCCACCAGCCTTGAGAAGTTCGGCATGGATGCCACAAATCCCTGGAGCTTTGCCCCGTTTCAACTGGTTCACCGCAGCCCGTGTTTCCACAAGCGAAGGTGGACCACAGTTGATTCGTGGGTCAGCAACAGGGATTGCAACACCCTTGACATCCAACTCGACAGCTGGGGGATCAGCCTGGTACAACCGCTCAAAGTAACTGGCCCAGCGGGCCTTTGCTTCAGACTCCTCTGTCAAGAGCCTACCACTCTCTACTCGAACTGCAGTGCTCCGAGGGATGGGCTTGGATGAACATAATGCGCGAATTCCCCTGTAAGCGGGACGAGAATCACCTGTCCACAGGTGATGCTCTACCCCCTCACAGATTCCTCGCACATAGGCCTCCTTGTCCACCCTCAGTGCACGTACAGTTTTACGCCTCAGCTCCCTGAACAGCTCAGCTCTGCCATTCAGCCTGGCCCTGCGACTCTGGTCAATGGTATCCAGTGTCCCTTGAGAGACAAAATTCTTCTTTGCCCTGCGGTGAGTTCCAAGACATCCACTGGCAACATCAAGGACGGTGGTCTTAAAGGCGCTCCACAACTCTTCAGGACCCCCCAAAGCACCCAGACCCCCAAGTGTCCACTCAGCCTGTTCGCAAACTCCTCAGCTACTCTCTCATCCCTGAGCTTGGCAACATCCAGCCTAGGCTGGGATGGTATCATTCTCCAGGATTTAAGGTGCAGCTTTAGAGTTGCTACAACAAGCCTGTGGTCAGTATTGAGGAACTGAGCACTCCGGTAGACCCTGCAGTTCTGGATCATCCTCCAACGACCGTCAATGAGGACATGGTCAATCTCCTTTGCCGCACCGCCAGCGTTGGAATACCAAGTCCAGCGAAGAGATTGTGGGCGCTGAAACCATGAACCAGCCACCCGAAGTCCATGACTTCTTGCAAAGTCAAGGAACTTAGTGCTATTCTGGTTCATAGTTCCTGACCCATGGGGACCAACACACACCTCATAACCGTCCCTATCAGTTCCAGTCGATGCATTGAAATCCCCCAAGACTAGAAGTGTATCTCGTCTGGGGTACTGATCAACCACAGACTCGAGCGTGGCGTAGAATGCATCCTTCACGGTGAGATCACTCGCCTCAGTCGGAGCATAAACAGAGACCAGGGAAATGACACCTAAGGAGTGACGAATCCTTCATCTCATAATACGCTCATTGACCGGTGTTACCTCAATTATCATTGGGGTCAGCTTATTGGACACAGCTACAGCAACTCCTTGGGTATGGTAACCATCAAAGCGACCAGACCAATAGTAGGTGTAACCACCCACCATTATCTCGCCGCAATCCAGTCTCCGAACCTCAGAGAGAGCTGCAATCCCGATGTCCAAACGCTTGAGCTCAGATGATAACAGAGACAGGTGATCATCCTCTCTTAGGGATAGGACATTCCAGGCACCCACCTGAAGGGACCGCCTCAGGTTAACCCAAGGAGACCGCCGTCTGGTGGACGACACCTCAGCACCACTCCGACACACTCTCCCGCAATCTGACCCAGGGATGTTACCCCGTGGTTTCCCTCCGATCAAAGATTGGGGGTCCCGAAGGCTTTGCCCCAATCCCATCATCCGGTGAGCTGCCCTGCGAAGGTAAGCTGCACAGGAGGTACTCCCACGGAGTGGGTTTTCAGATTGTTTTGCGTTTTTGCGTTTTGCGGAATGAAGGGTTTTACGGTGGCCGGAGTGCAAATCCTGCCACCAACCTCCTAATAAAAAGTAACCCAACTGCAGGAGGACGTCCGCAGACACAGTTGGGCACTAGATATGGATGGCCGTTGGCTCACAAGGAGCTCCTCCGCCCTTTGACAGGTTTTGTTTTTAATCCTGCTGGGTATCCATATCCAAACACCCCCCTCACCAGAAAACCTGGTGGGGGAGACGGTTTAGCCACCGACAACCCGACCATGGAACAGGTTAGTACAGGTTTACATGGTACCTGTAGCAGGTCACAGATCGAACCTGACCTGACATAAGTCGAACTGTTTTTTTTTCCAGACTACCTGTTTTTTTTTTTGTTTTTTTTTTCTTCGGTATGACGGTGATGTTGACACTTCGATTTCTAGTGCGGTTATAATATAATATAAGTAATAGGCTGCCGCTCAACGATTTAAATCATAACCGCACTAGAAATCGAAGTGTCAACATCATCGTCATACCGAAGAAAAAAACAAAACAAAACAGGGAGTCTGGAACACTGACACTAAACATGACCTCGACGTGTTTTAACTTATGAGGAACTTTCAAGTAACGTGTTGCGAAGTGTGAACAACGTTCGTGTGGCGTGCTTACAAAACGTTACTCATAGGTTAGAAATAAGTTCCGGGTACGCTAAACATTAGCTCGCCGTGTTTCGACTTATGAGTAACTTACAAGTAACGTGTGTCGACGTGTGTCAACGATCGCGGAACGTGCCTACAACTTATTGCCAGCGTATGCGGAACGTGTTGAAAATTTTTCAACATGCTGAAAATTTGTCGACGTACTCGACGTACTACAACGTATGCCAGCGTGCTTCAGCGTGCTCTTAACGTATACAAAACTTACCCATAACGTATTCGACGTGTGCCAGCGTATTCGGCAAATTTTTCATACGTCGGCATACGCTGGCTGAAACGTCAAGTGTGATAGCGGCTTATGGGACGATACGTGTGTGTCGGGAGATGTAGAATTCTGTGTTTTTATGTTCATACGGTGGTGAAACGAGAGAAACAAGAGATGATTGTTCTTCCTCTCCTGTCCGAACGGGAGGGGAGTGGCCTTGAGCGAGAGGTGTGGCCTGGAGAGGCAGTGACGCGAGGGGGCGGAGCCTTTGGTCAGAGAGTCGCCGAGAGAAGCGAGAGAAAGGAGAAACAAAAGATGAGTATGTGGGAATAGTGGTGCTCGAAGTGTGCTCGTGTTTCGAAGCGAGCGGGAAAGGGACCTCGTGGACGGGTTCAGTTTTTTCGGTTTGAAAACTGCAGGCGGTTGAGAGGAGTGTAGGCGAAAAAATGTAGGCGAAAACTGCAGGCGAATCTCACGTCGGTGATTCGACCGAGAGAGGCACTGAGAGGACGAAGCGCGAGTCGGGCTTCGAGGCGGGAAGGCCGGAGAGGAGACGCCGGACCTTCGGACGGTCCTTACTCTCCAACGGCGCGTCACGTTTGCCGATCCGCCTGTGGAACTCGAACCTCGGCTTGGGCCTTGTATGGAGAACCGGCAAGGCCGGGATTTGTGTGCTGGACCGTGAGCGAGATCGGCTGAGAGTCATCTTCGACCCGACGCGAGGTCAGAGCGCGCGGTGACGAAAGGAGGAAGAACACCGCGCCGCCATCTTGCCGCGCAGCGCGTTCGAGCGGGAGTTTGAACCCGTGGAGACCACCGCTTGTTACGAGCGACATTCGTGCTTTTGGACCGGGTCCTCTCGTCCATGAGCCATCGCCAAGTACTCTGTGTGCATGATGTTTGTTTGAACGTGTTGTATGAGGCATATTTCGTAGAATCCCCTCGAAACCTTTTGACCGTGGTTCCCTAGGTAAGAACGGGTAGATAGTTAGTAAAGCCATTGC
This sequence comes from Eptatretus burgeri, assembly GCF_056783735.1. NCBI lineage: Eukaryota > Metazoa > Chordata > Myxini > Myxiniformes > Myxinidae > Eptatretus > Eptatretus burgeri. The sequence continues at coordinate 2,344,492 of NC_140978.1, forward strand.
AGTGTTTATTGCTTGTGTTGTGATCCCTGATGTTCCCCAATAAATCTGGTTAATTGTTATGCAGTTGCCGCTATGGATTAATATGCGTGTCGCGTCGAGGAACGATCCGTTCGATTGGCATATAAGACCAAAAATGGTTTCAGGCTGGTAGACTCCCCTCGGTCACTGACAAAACCAGTCTGTAACTAGGGGTTCTATCTCCCCAACTGGTAAGGTACAGGAGGATTACGTTGGTATCGCGATTGAAGATGCGTGACCCGAGGTCTGTGCCGAGCCGGCCGGCGTTGTAGACTCCCGGAGACGGCGGTGGCGAGGGTGGCACCGAGGACCGGGTCAGGTTCCCGCCACCCCGGATCCGCAACAATATTATTGGGACGTGTTTGGAGTTATCAATATTGTCGATACCTGTACGGGCCCGTAGGTGCGTGCCAGTATGTGCAGCATCGATCCTTCGCTCTCGTAAACGACGACTGGATTGGGGCATTTTTTTCCATTAGATCGGACCAACCGTATCAGAAATGGCCATAACTTGGAAACACCTGGGAAACGTTCTCAGGTCCCCAGCGTCAATTGTGACGTCATATCAAACGAAGAAGTGGAAGAATTGTGACGCCCTCCCTCTCTCGCCCCTCTCTCCCCCCTAGTCGCGCCCCTCCTCTCTCTCGCCCCTCTCTCTCTCCCCCACTCTCACCCCTGCTCTCCCATCCCCTCTCTCGCCCCTCCTCTCTCCCCCTCTCTTGAATTGTGATGCCCCTCTCTCTCCCTCCCCTCTCTCCCTCCTCTCTCTCCCTCCCCTCTCTCCCTCCCCTCTCTCGCCCCCCTCTCGCCCGCCTCTCTTGCCCCCTTTCTTGCCCCCTCTCTCGCCCACCTCTCTCCCCTCCTCTCTCCCCCTCTCCTCTCTCGCCCCTCTCTCTGTAAATGTATTCACAAATGTTTACCAAGCACAACAATTAATTCAAACCTTGGGAAAAAAACAGCTTTCAAACCCTTGGGAAACAGCCGTTTCCCTTGGGAAAATTCAAACCTTGGGATTAATTAATGATTTGAACAATTAATTCAAACCTTGGGAAACCTTTGGGTAAGGGAAACCTTGGGAAACAGCTTTCAAACCTTGGGAAACACTTGGGAAACAGCTGAAATGGATGAAGAACGACCTCAAACCTTGAAAAGGCAAATACTCAGGTCCCCAGTGATGATTGGGACCTCATACCAAATAAATAAGAATTGTGACATCAATCGTGCAAAAAAATAAAAAGAAATAATAAAAAACATTAATTGTGATGTCATAGCTCCCTGTCTTGTCATTGGTTGACAGATAAATGGCCATAACTTGGGAACCGCTTGTCCGATTAATATCAAACCTTGAAAAGGCACATTCTCAGGTCCCCAGCGTCAATTGTGACGTCATACCAAATGTAGAAGAAGAAGAATAGTGACGTCAATCATGCAAAAAAAAAAAAAATTAAATAAACATTAATTGTGACGTCATTCGTGATGTCATAGCACCGTGTCTTGTCATTGGTTGACAGATAAATGGCCGTAACTTGGGAACCACTTGTCCGATTGATATCAAACCTTGAAAAGGCACATACTCAGGTCCCCAGCGTCGATTGTGACGTCATACCAAACGAAGGAGAAGAAGAATTGTGACGCCAATCATGCAAAAAAAAATAATAATAATAAACATTAATTGTGACGTCATTCGTGATGTAACAGCACCGTGTCCTGTCATTGGTTGACAGATAAATGGCCGTAACTTGGGAACTGCTCGTCCGATTGATATCAAACCTTGAAAAGGCACATCCGCGGGGCCCCGAAAATATTCCTGGCAAGTTTCAATCCGATCGGACCGGTAGTCGTCGAGAAACTGCGGTCGCAGACAGGTGCGGGCCCGTAGGTGCGTGCCCGTAGGTGCGTGCCAGTATGTGCAGCTTCGTTCCTTCGCTCTCGAAAACGACGACTGGATTGGGGCATTGTTTCAATTAGATCAGACCAACCATATCATAAATGGCCATAACTTGGGAAACACCTGGGAAACATACTCAGGTCCCCAGTGTCAATTGTGACGTCATATCAAACGAAAAAGTGGAAGACTTGTGACGCCCTCCCCCTCTCGCCCCCCTCTACCTCCCCCCTAGTCTCGCCCCCCTAGTCTCCCCCCTCCTCTCTCACTCCTCTCTCTCGCCCCTCTCTCTCGCCCCCACTCTCACCCCCTCTCCCGTCCCCTCTCTCACCCCTCCTCTCTCCCCCTCTCTTGAATTGTGATGCCCCCTCTCTCTCGCCCCTCTCTCTCGCCCCTCTCTCGCCCCCTCTCTCGCCCGCCTCTCTCGCCCGCCTCTCTCGCCCGCCTCTCTCGCCCGCCTCTCTCGCCCCCTCTCTCAACCCCCTCTCTCGCCTCCTCTCTCGCCCCTCTCTCCCTCGCCCCTCTCTCTGTAAATGTATTCACAAATGTCTACCAAGCACAACAATTAATTCAAACCTTGGGAAAAAAACAGCTTTCAAACCCTTGGGAAACAGCCATTTCCCTTGAGAAAATTCAAACCTTGGTATTAATTAATGATTTGAACAATTAATTCAAACCTTGGGAAAAAACAGCTCTCAAACCCTTGGGAAACAGCTCTTTCCCATGGGAAAATTCAAACCTTGGGATTAATTAATAATTTGAACAATTAATTCAAACCTTGGGAAACCTTTGGGAAAGGGAAACCTTGGGAAACAGCTTTCAAACCTTGGGAAACACTTGGGAAACAGCTGAAACGGACGAAGAACGATATCAAACCTTGAAAAGGCACATACTCAGGTCCCCAGCGATGATTGTGACGTCATACCAAACGAAGAAGAAGAAGAAGAATTGTGACATCAATCGTGCAAAAAAATTAAAAAATAATAAAAAACATTAATCGTGACATCATTCGTGATGTCATAGCACCGTGTCTTGTCATTGGTTGACAGATAAATGGCCATAACTTGGGAACCGCTTGTCCGATTAATATCAAACCTTGAAAAGGCACATACTCAGGTCCCGAGCGTCGATTGTGACGTCATACCAAACGAAGAAGAAGAAGAAGAATTGTGACGTCAATCGTGCAAAAATAAATAAATAAATAAACAAACAAACATTAATTGTGACGTCATTCGTGATGTCATAGCACCGTGTCTTGTTATTGGTTGGAAGATGAATGGCCGTAACTTGGGAACCGCTCGTCCGATTAATAACAAACCTTAAAAAGGCTGTTAGTTTCAATCAGATCGAACCGGCGGTTGTCGAGAAACGGCGGTCGCAGACAGACACAACACACACACACATACACACACACACACACACACACACACACACACACACACACACACACACACACACACACACACACACACACACACACACACACACACACACACACATTGCTGGAATTATAGATAGATTATCGGCATGTGTTTGGGGTTATCAATATCGTCGATATTATCGGCATGTGCTTGGGGTTATCAATATTGTCAATATTATCAGCATATGTTTGGAGTTATCAATATTGTTGATATTATCGGCATGTGTTTCGAGTTATCAATATTGTTGATATTATCGGCACGTGTTTGGGGTTGTCATTTTCAATATTGTCGATATTATCGGCATATTTCGGGTTATAAATATTGTTTATATTATCAGCACGTGTTTGGGGTTATCAATATTGGCAATATTATCGGCACGTTTTTGGGGTTAGCAATATAGTCGATATTATAGGCATGTGTTTCGGGTTATAAATATTGTTGATATTATCAGCACGTGTTTGGGGTTATCAATATAGTCGATATTATCAGCACGTTTTTGGGGTTATCAATACAGTCGATATTATCGGCATGTGTTTGGGGTTATCAATATCGTCGATATTATCATCATGTGTTTGGGGTTATCAATATAGTCGATATTATAGGCATGTGTTTGGGGTTATAAATATTGTTGATATTATCCGCACGTGTTTCGGTTTAAAGGAGATTTCACCATCATGGGTATGCACAGTACCATCATCAACATCAAGTCGTCTTTATCGTCGTCATCATCAATTTATGTTCTCAATCACTATTTTATTCATGAAAACAAACAACACAAAAACATACACAAACATGTTAGTTAAGGGAACAGTTTGGACAAATTTTAAAGCTGAAGTCCCGAACCCAATTTTCCCCATTACCCCCTCAGTTTGTGGATTTGCATTTAATGGGGATTTTCAAGAATGTAACCCCTGTGAATGGCAAGGCCCTTCTGTATATACTACAACACAGTGTAGGATATCATGTTGTGTGAAGTCTTTGATTGTTGTTGTTGTTGTTGTTGTTTTGGGAATTTGAATTTATTTTGTGCACGATTATTATTGTTGAGTTGAAGAAAAATTTAGGATGTGCAATGTTAGTTAAGTAAAGGTTAGAGTAATGTAAACTCGGTTGGTAATCACTGTAAAAATGTTCCATTTAACTAGCAAATTACGTCGGTCAAATGCAAATGTCATTGTTGGACATTGCACGGTTGGCAGGCTGGGCAGGGATTTGCCCAGGCAATATGTGACTTTCAAACTGACGTATTCCACCCCAGAATGTTTGGCATGCATGCACAGAAACCTGAGGAAATGTCAGTGGTCAGGACATCATAAAGTATATTGGAGATAAGTATTGTTACTTAAAATAGCTGGCAAAGTTCTAAAATAAGCTGTAAATACTTGGAAAAGTACCTGAGAGAAAGGGTTGTGCCTCTGTTGAACGAAAGATTTAAAGATCTTTCTCAGCTCGGCTAACGGGTTCTGCAAACTGCTGACCATGTGGACCGGTTCAAGGCCTGGGTGGACAGCCATTTGTTGCACAAACCTCCGACGGTCACTATCAGGGAATAGACTGTTTATCTGGATAAGGTGCCTCTGCACACTGATGGGAAGGACATATCGGCAGCTTTTGAATGTGCAGGGTAAGATTAAAATGATGGTGATAACTATTAATCTTGTTGGGACTGGGGGTGGAGGGAGGGGTTAGGTGGGAGCTCAGGGAGCGACACAAGATGGGCCACAAGATGAATTGTACTAGATTTTTGCATCTCTTGCTAAAAACTGGAGTGTCTGTTTGTGTGTATTTTTAGCTCACCTGGAACATACTTCCATGGAACATAATTCCAGGAAGCTTATGGGATGGCACGTCATCAAACACTTGCAACTTCTTCTCTGAAACTACAGGTACGATTTCGATTAAACTTGACCACAAACTTCATCACCCAGTATGGATCAAAGTTAGTTCACGGCATTGAAAAATATTTGGTCTATCAGGGGTTGCCCCCCCCAAAATAAGTATTTGCTTTCTTCTCAGAAACTACACACACAATTCTGATGAAACTTGACCACAACCTTCCTCACTCATGATGTACCGAAGTTCCTTAATTTTTTTAATTAAAATTAAATTAATTAAAAGCTTTAATTCAGCAGCCAACGGGGCTTGAACACAGGACCCTAGGATCCCAAGCCACCACCCTAACCACTAAGCCAACATCAGGCTTATGCTACACTTAAATCAGTACACTTTACATGGAGATGCTAACAAACAAATCACCATTTTTGGCATCATTGCACCTGCACTGATCTTACAATGTCATCTTTTGATGCAATTTCATCATGTATTCACAATTGCCATCATCATAGAAGTTGTAACTGCCTTTAATGCTAACTGTACTGTCACATCTAACATACACTACTTTGTTCTAAATTAGCTGTGACTGTCTCTACAGCTCACTCTACCGTCATGTCAATTATCACGTGTTTGATACAATATCTCGACATGTCCACATCGTGTGATTGATGCTCGAGTTTCAGAATCCAGAGAATGTCCTGATACATTTTGGTGAACTGCTGCTTTTGTCTATTTGCTTACTTAAGGATAGGCTGAAGGTAATCTCGGTAATTTGGTTGAATTAGTGCGGTGAACGGTAAATAAAGCGTTCGTCAGATTCTATTGCCAGCATTGTGGCATGAGGCCCATTTCTCTTCTGTTTGGTTAAAGAGTTTCAGAATCCGGACCACAACAAGCTCTGTAACTCAGGATGCGATGCCACAATCATGTGTGTGGTTGCAGGATTGTGCCCTGCAGGTGGCCATGACCACAGAACACCCAACAATTCTAATTAATTTTCACCACATCACTGGAGTATTATAGTCAAGGAAGAAAGAGGTGAAAGCAGTACATCAAGGCAACATGTCTGCCGAATACAACACTCATACAATTTCACAAATAAATTTAGAAATCACATACATACAAGTTTCTGTAAGAAGAAAAAAAAGGTTGTGCTCTCACTTTTTAATTAATTTCAGATAAGCCTGGTGTTGGCTTAGTGGTTATGGTGGCTGGCTCGGGATCTTAGAGTCCTGAGTTTGAGCCCTGTCAGCTGCTGAGTTTACACCAGGTGGGGTTGACTCAGCCTGTCATCCTTCCGAGGTCAGTGAAATGAGTACTCGTGTATTGGTAATGGGGGCATTGCATCAGTGGTGCCCCGATACTTGGTAGCAGTGGTGATGAACTGTTGATCACAGCCAGTTGAAAGCATGAAATCATGCCACAACAATAAGTGGGATTATGAAATATATATATTTCAGCTATATCCTGTAATAGCTGGAGCAAAGAAAACTCCCTGCTGAAAGAATACTATTGCCTGACCTAGCCTGACTGGCACTGCAATCAGTCATGTGACAACAGTGCACAACTTGTCTAACATGATTGCGACCTTTGAATTGTATACAAAGCAGAGAGCTGATTATTTTTTATTTTTTTTTACTATAAGAGAACTTGCATAGGTTTAGAGAACCTATTCTTCTTATAGCAGCTTGGGTGACAGGTAGCTATCATTTTGTTGGGGCACGGCTGTACCGCTGATGCTGTGTCCCGATACCAGTACACGGGACTCATTTCACTGACCTCGGAAGGATGACAGGCTGAGTCAACCCCACCTGATTTTAATTCAGCGGAAAACGGGGCTCAAACTCAGGACCCTAAGATCCAAAGCCAGCCACCCTAACCACTAAGCCAACGCCAGGCTTCAAACCTATATTGAATGCATATAAAGAGATAAACCTACATAGAATGTGTGTATATTCCTCTTTGATCTCCTTCAATAATCTCGTTCACATTTGTGTAGAGAGTAAAATATTACAGCATTCCAATGTTTTTACGTTCACTCTGCAATGTTAGCAACATAATGCACCATTATCATACTGGGTAAAATGCGTACAACGAAACTGAAAATGATTGTCAGGGGTAACAGTATCTTTGGAAGTGTCTTATTGGAATATTCGTGATCAGGCAACCGTAAAGTTAAAATGTAATTGTAAATTAGAACAGATGCAAAGATAGCAATGATTTTTTTTGCTCGTTCACATCCGCTTGGTTTATTTGTGAAAACAGTTATATTGTTTTTGCTTTCGCTCTGCAATGTCAGCAATTATAATTAATCATACCAACATCCCCCAGACACAAACACGAATACCACTCGGACACCTGTACATATCATGGTAGATTGTGTGTACACTGTTTTGTTGATGGGTACCGCATCGTTTCGATCTTTGAGGGTGGCCACATCTGGCAGAATCCTGTGAGCATTTCAACCACTAAACACGTGACGTGACACCGAGTATCAAGAGTTCGGATAGTGTTCCCTAGTGGTGGATTTAAGTAAGGTGCTCCGATGCGCCATCTACTGGAAAATGTATTATGAATATTTTTTAGTTTTTCTTGATTTCATTTATTTCAGATGACATGGAAATGGTCTTTTACCAAAATTACACGGTGAAGATCGAAGTAGTGTCAGGAGAGGATTTTGCGCAATACTTCGGGGGTACGTAGTGAGGTGCAGTCATTCCTCCTTGTAGTCAACCACAGCAAATAATTGGTGATATGAATGCTGTGAATGGTTTAATTATCAGCTTCTCATCCTTCCGAGGTCGGTGAAATGAGTACCAGTGTTCTGGTAATAGAGGGCACTGCATCAGCGGCATAGCTGCGCCCCCAGCAAATGATGCGACCAGCAACCAGAGGCTGCACACGATAGCTGCAATTAAGAAGATGGATAATCAATGTCCTAATTTAGAGTATCGAATAATTTTGAAACTCAACTGGATGATACAGTCTAAATATTGCAGAATAATACATGCTCACGATGGAAATATGGCAGACGTAAAATTTGATTTAAATGCTAAAAATGGAGGCTTTGTCAGGTCAAATTACTTGCGGGTTAATGGGGCAGAAGCTGAAATTACAGGAAAAAATTGAATCTGTTAAATTCCACATGGTGCCGGAACGGTAATTTGAAGAGGTAAAACTGATATTTCAGAAAGATTCCGAACCAATGGGCAGTTGAATTTAAAAAAAAATTAATTGCAGGTGAAATTGAAACCACAATATACCAAAATATTTCGGAAAATGGAGCTCAACTACAACATATGGTGAGGTCAGACGATAAACAGAAGTTGGTGGAGCCGTAGAGGTGAAGTGGAACATGTGAAACAGTTAAAAATAGACAGAGATGGAAAATAAACAAATATTTGGGGGTATTCCTCTGGAAATAGAAGTTGTAAAGAACAGGAATGGAAGAAAAGCACTATACAGTATATACTGTATTATATATACTGTATGTGTATACATATATATATATATATATATATATATATATATATATATATATATATATAGACATATATAGACATATATATAGACATATATATGCACATCCATCCATCCAGTGGGACCACATTCTGTGCAGAGCGTTGGTGCTGCCTAAGCAGTCTCCTTGGCTATTGGGCACAATCCAGGACAGGTCGCCATTCCGACACAGATATATATATATATATATATATATATATATATATATATATATATATATATATATATATATATATATATATATATATATATATATATATATATATATATATATATATATATATATATATATATACTGCATACAAGCAGACAGAGAGGTCTTCACCCTCTCTGTCTGTTTGTATGTTTGTCTGTTTATTTGTGTGCAGGATATCTCAAAATATTGTGGACGGATCCAGATGAAATTTGGTGGACAGGTTGGGTGTGGGGCAATGACGAACTGATGACATTTTGGTGAAGATCCGGATCCGATCCGACGAAGAGAATTTTTAGTGATTCTTCACCATTGAGAGACAGGCCCAAAAATGATATGTAGCATGATATCTCAAAAAGTTGTGGACGGATTCGGCCGAAACTTGGTGGACAGGTTGGGTGTGTGACAAGGACGAATTGGTTCGATTTTGATGAAGATATGAATCCGGATCTGGATACGAGAATTATTTATTTTCTAAAGTGATTCTTCACCTTTGAGAGATTGGGTCAAAAACGATTTAGCATGATATCCCAAAAATGTATTGGGCCTGCTGGGTTCTCATGGATCAGGCATTGTGTGGTGGAGGTATGCGCTCTAGCAAGTGCCTTTCTAGTTTCCATTCTGTTACATCTTGGTCCATTCTGTTCTATCTCCTCAATGCGCCTCGACATTGTAAACAAAAATAGAAATAAAATGGAAAAATTTAAAAAATCTAAACCAAACAGTGATTGTCAAGTTCTCATTTATGTTTCCATATTTCATGTTGTTAATCGCCAGTTTGAGTTATCATGTGTTAAGTTAGCATCTTTCATGACCTCCACTACCAAAGGTGGAAGGAGATTATGTTTTTACCCCTGTCTGTGAACAGGATATCTCAAATGGTTGTTGACGGATTCAGACGAAATTTGGTGGAGAGGTAGGGAGTGTAACAAGAACAAACTGATTCGAGGTTGGTGAAGATACGAATCCATATCTGGACACGATACTTTTTTGAATTGTTGAAGTGATTTTTCACCATTGAGAGATTGGGTGAAAACGATATATAGCACGATATCTGATAAACGATGTGGACGAGTTATGACAAAACTAGGTGGATGGTTTGGTTCGTTGAAAAGGACGAATTAATTCGATTTTGGTTAAGTTCCAGATCCAGATCCGGCCTATCAGTCAAGGGATACAAAACGGAAACTGTTCAGCCTGGCGATGTATGCGCTCTACCCCGAGTGACATTCTGTTGTCTCATTTGATGATCTATGGAACAATCGTTTCAGTTTCACTTTTAAACATCAGTTTCGCTTTGAGATATCAGTTTCAATTCGTCATTTCAACTTGTGATGCAATGTGAATGGTGGACGAAAAAGGTGGTCAAAAACTATTTTGGGGGGATTTTGTTTTCGATTTTTAAAGGGTCTAACGGATTTTAAACAGTCAAAACGGGTCTAAAGGCTCTTAAAAGGTGGAAAATGGATCTAATGGTTCAAGAGTTATTGGGGTGCAAAGGGTCAAAGGGTCTAAAGGTGTAATGGGTTGAAGGGGTATAAAGTGCTTCCAGGGTCTTAAAAGTGTCTAGGGGGTCTAAGGATGAGAGAGCAAAAGGGTCTTAACGTCGAGAAAGGGTCTTAAAAGGTCTATAGTGCTGAAAAGTGTCGAAAGGGTCGAAGAAGGTTGAAAGGTCTCCAAAGGATCAAAATAGCTGTGAAGGGGTCTACAGGGTCTTAACATGATCGAAGTGGATATGGGGGGTCTTAAGGGTCTTCAAAGGGTATAAGGGGTCTTCAGGGATTCATTGGTGTCTAAAGGAGTAAAGCTAAAGTAAACAAATTCATGTGGGAGTGCAATACGGCAATAACGGGCCAAATGACCTCCTCATGATTCCACAAAACCCCGATTTACCGGAAGTCCATCGATGTCAGAAATCTGATCACAGAACGTTTCGTCATGATTCACATTGGGAGCTCAAAGCAGCAAGGTCACGAAACAAACAAACAAACATTTCAATGTTGGACGTCTATATCTAGGATATATGTATATACATATATATATATGTACACATACAAAAAGGCAGTGTGTGTGTGTGTGTGTGTGTGTGTGTGTGTGTGTGTGTGTGTGTGTGTGTGTGTGTGTGTGTGTGTGTGTGTGTGTGTGTGTGTGTGTGTGTGTGTGTGTGTGTTGAGATCCAGGTGAGGTCCACAGTGATTAAGATCAAGCTTTGTTCCCACCGATCTTGGTAGAGAAGGGTTTATTACACATCAGACATATGCATATGGAGACAACAGGCTTTGAACACAATAGTCCACCCAGCCTAATCCTCTGGTGAGCTGTCTTTCGGCACTGCCTTATATTCAGTTTATTGCGACCTCTGAATAACTGTGTGTCAAAGAGGATTTATTACCATTCATTAATTAATTGCATTCTCCTGTCAGTACTGCTGATAAGAGAGCACAGAAAGTGCAGAAACAACACCCTTGATTCCCTTAAAGAATTTTCAAAGGTAGCCTCCTACATGTTGTTGGGCCTTAGCAGTTCTGGGCAGTGATCCAACAGATTCCAGGTAGCCCAGCTGCCCGATCAGCAAGGCCATTTCAAACAGTCAACAAGACCAGCTGTGTTGTAACAGTGCCAGCCCTTTGGCTGAAAAAAAAACAAGTTCCTTGACAGTGCACAGATAAACATTGGGAAGATTTATCCTTTCCCCATTTCCAATTAACTCAAGAGTTTTAACCAAACACTAGTAGACATGTTTGGTTGCTGTTAGAGTACGTACAATCCCCGACATTTCCCTCCTCTTGTTTCTTTGAAACATTTGCAAAAGAAACTACAAATGAAGAAAAGGAGCATCCGCAGGCCGGCAGGTCAGCAGATAGCGACCCCCAGTGGGTGGGCCATCCTTATGTTTAGCTCCAGATGGTCCAAGACGGTCGGGAGTTCCACCTGCGCCCCCTAGCCCAAAAGGGGGTTCCTACCCACTTTCCAACCGGTCCACTAACACCCCAAGTCTTCAACAAGGGAAATCGGGAAATATCGCAACATTTAAACATAGAACATAAGGAAGCCAAGCACTCCCAAAAGCTGTTCGTACAAGAATTGCTCATGGCTAAACAAGAATGAAGTTATACAGGAATATACGTTCCATTAAATATTTTGATTACATATTGCCGCTTAATGAACTTCATGAACAACAAGTAAGGCAGTGTTAAAGTATATAAATGTAATGTTCTTTATGAACAAAGCAAAAAGATATTTGATAAACTGCAAGCCAGAGTATAATGAAGGCACAACTTGCCAGCAATTACCAACAAGGCAAATCAAATGGTATTTCTACCTAGCCCTTCAATTGGTGCAAGTAACGAAAGACATTCGTCCAATGTGAGTTGAAGCAATTGTTCATCACTCGGAGGAAGCCTGAGTAATGGATCGGCGACTACTGCAAGGTTACAATATGTTTCATTGTTCGTGGGTTGGGGTGACATGGGTGGGGTACATAGTATTGGAATGGGGGGGGGGTAGGTGTAAGTGCAGGGAGGTTTGAGGATGGCAGCAGTCCAGCAGTGTTCACCGGAGCCATCACCGTCTGTACTGGCTGGGTACTGGGCTTTGTTGTCCATCCTGAAAAACACTTTCCAATGGCCTTTTGGGCAATTACCTTGAAAAGCATCAGCAATATAAAGGCTGCCACGATGATTATCAGGATTGTTATAAAGAATCTTAAAACACTTCCTCCCCAACCCCCAAACAATCCCTTTAACCAGCTACTCATGTTATCACTACTGTAGTCTTTATATTTGCTCGCCTCTTTTCTTATGTGACCCGCGAGGTCATTAATGTTTTCTGAATTATCTGGGATGTACGTACAACACTCTTTGCCAATTACAGCACATGTTCCCCCTTTCTCAGCTAGAATCATGTCTAAAGCTATTCTATTTTGCATTACAGTAGTCCTTAATGCGACCAGCTCCGCGCTAATTTTTTCAAACCCATCAGCGGTATCGTTCCCCATTATTTCCAATGTTGATGCCATGCTGATAAGTTCTCTTCCTGCCACCCAGGCCCCATATCGGGGAAAATTATCATTGCTGCATATGCCCCATCTGATATAGCTCTCTTACGTCGTGTTTGATCTATCTCAGAGAATGGGCCAGTGAACAAACGCATGTGCGGAATGACGTAAGCTAGATAACATGAACCGCCCCATTTGTTTGGCAGCCATGGGTAGGCTCTATACCCACACACAAAATATGTGCCATTAGATGCAACCTTCGGGTATGTTCCATTGTCTCCCTTCCTCTTGTCTGGTAAGTCATTTATCTCTATTGATATATTACAAGTGGAGTTCCCTGCCTGAAATCTGGCATGAGGCTTTGTCCAAGTAAGGCAGATAAACCCCATACGCTTATATGTGATTCTGAAGTACGGAGGTCTTTTCTTTAAATTAAAAGGAGGGTACCACGCACCTGTAAAGTCTACACATGATGAGTTACCGGTTGTTTTAGTCAAATTAAAGTTGTTGTACCAAGCAGCACCACAATAGTCTATTTCCTCAAATGGGATCACAGATAATGGCAAACCCGTTTGTGAGGAGTGCGGGAGATAAGCACACACCCAGCACTTAGTCTTATTACTCACTGTAGCATATTTGTGCGACAAAAGTAAGAATGTATTTATCCCATGTACTCCCAACTCGTGTAAATGTTCAGTGTGGTTCCCAATTGCTCTTTTCCCCCTCTGTTGGATGGGTTGGATTGTCCAGTTATCAATTTGCCCTTCCACTTCCCAGCTTCCCATCCAGAAGGCAATTATAGCAACTAGGATTTGCTGTAATGGGTTCATTCTTGCACAACCTCCTCCTCTGTTGGGATGGCAAGTTTGCAGTGTGAAAAGTGTATCCAAGCAGGCTTACCTTCACACTTGAAAGTTCGTTGAGTAATCAGTAATACCTGGAAGAGTCTTCCCCAGGGCGCCCCTCCGCCAGAACACCTTGTTGGCTCCTCAGCTGGTGGGGGTCGGGTCGGGTTGTGGCCCCATAGAGAGTTCCTCGGGGTCTTCCTCCCTGAGTTCGCTGTTAATTATTATGATGGCCTGGGTGAGGGGTGAGGCTTCACAGCATTTCTTTAGACAAATGGAAATGAGACGCTTGATCAGAAATACTCCAAAAATGATTCCCATGATGATTAGGATTGCTGCCCCTACCAGGCACAGTAACCAGTCTCCCCAGTCATGAAATATAGATCTCCACCCTGCGTAACCCTCCTTGCGTTCCACTCGATCGCTAGTGAGAGCTTCAAGCCTTATAGGTGAAAACACCTATAAGTGAAATGTGTTCTTCTCTGGGAGGTTACTGTATTTTCACAAGATTTCACAACTATACTCTAAAAGGGTTCTTTCGGGGCCCATGGAACTTGGGTAATTAGAGATGCGTGTTGACCCCATCTGAATCCTATTTGTGCAAAGTGCCCCCGCTGGGTTTTGTCTTGCGTTTTGTTCTGCCAAGCCACTTCTGTCTTTTCTGCATTTTCTGACGTCCCCCCCTCCCAACAGGTTTTGTCATAGCATAAGACCATCGAATCGATTTTATTTCCTCGTTTCGTTCTATCAAATCATAAGTTTCCTCGGCTTGGACGCAAGACAGTTCTATGAGCTGCTGTGGCTGGATGGTTGTCAGCCCTCTGGAAATGACTGGTGCGGTCTTGCCAGGTTCCTTTGAAAATATCTTTACCTTATCTAGTTCTTGGTTGTATGTTTTCCCCAACCTTGCGTATTCACCTGCTTCCATTCTTTCTCCAGCCGCTCCCCTCCTATGTCGCTGTGGGGTTGGTACTGGTTCATTTCCGTGTCCCCCTTTGCCACGGAGGTGTATACGGTTTCTTTGGCTTGAGTGTGTTAGTGTGTTGCCTAGTGATAGGTCCCCCCACAAAGGAGTAGTGTCAGTACCAGGAGTTGCATGTTGTGTCGTCAAAGGTTCTGTCACTGTCTCCGTTACTACAATGTTTACAGCATACCACTGCACTGAACACTGCAGTCAACTCCAACATAATGACAAGTATTTGTGTAAAAGATTATTTTTAAATGATACCTCCGTACGAGGCTCCCACCATGACAAGAGCTTGCAGGACTGGAAGTTGCTCTGGGTGCGTGGTGAGTGGATGTGAAGGCCAGAGACCTTACTGTACACTACTGTAGATTTTGATCAGGCAAGCATACCTTCCATCCATCTCCTTGTCTGACGGCCTGTAAAGTGTTCTGGTGTTCGTTGCCCCATCTTGTGGTTCTGGGGCGCATCTCAATCTGTTCACCATTCTTCCTAACTCCCCTGCACTCTGTCTGTTACTAACTGCCATTGAGATGTACGGTGTTAGTCCTTCTCTGTGCTTCATTAGTTCGCGCTCTCTGGCGGCTTGTTTCACCTCCACCGCCACTCCTTCCTTCCCGATCCATCGGTTGGTTGTCATCAGAGAGCGTTTGACGGTGTAATCTCTATGTGCTTTGGCCACGTATTCATAATCCTGCCCTGTTTCATCGTAGTCGACAGTGAGTGCAGTGCAAAGCCAATTCCATTCCTTCCAGATCGATGTCGTTGCTAAGCAACCATTCCTCTACATCCCTTTAATTCCGCTTATGCTTCCCAAATCCAATGAATTTATCCTGACAGATAGAGGCTCATATAAAGACAACAGACATGCTTTTCTGTCCACTTCCAGACAAACAGCTCGACCCCAACAGGCAGAGAATCGAAACGCTCCCTCGTCAAGGCCCACGATGGCTGCGTGTTCAAACAGCACGAGCTCCGCCCGTAATTTTCCCAAAAAACACCGCCATCCTGATAAGTGCGTAGCCTACCAAACATCCTTGTTCTTGGATGTCTGACATGTAAACAAGGACAAATGTGTCCAAGAGCCACGTCCTAAAGGTTTTGTCTTCACCAGAAGAAGAATAATAAGAAGAACAACGCGGAGCTCTCTTAGAGCCGGCGTTCACTACGCGAGACGCGGCTAAAAGATAAACCCACATTAAATAAAATCCCTTCCTTGTTCAAAGCATTTAAATCCCCCTTTCCATCCATCCTAAATCCCTCGGTCCTGCGCCTCTTCCGCGTCTCTTATTTTTTTTTCTCTCTTTTCCTCTTCCCGTCACGAAGCCCAATCAACAACAACAACCGGAACAAACATATATATTACAGCCTTGTTTCAAAGCATTGTCGCTTCCATGTTCCGATAGCGCGTGCACTCGCCTCGAAACAAAAAAATCGAGCGATCCTTTGAAACGTCAACGTTAATGTCCTTATTAATTAATTTTACCACAAAGCTATCTCTTTAAAATCTAGTTTGTCCACCATTTTCAAGATCAGCCGCCTCGAGAAATTCTCGTACATTGCTCGACACACAGGCACGTTCACAGCAGGGTGTTAATTGCACTTTCAAGCTTATCAAAGCGCGCTCGGCCCATGCGTGATTACGTCATCACGCACTCACATGAGCAATGCGTCTTATCAGCGCGTTGGTTTTTACGATCAAACTCACGTAACAAATATTTGACGACATCTCAAATAGGTTCGTTTTAAATCGGAATTTTTACAGAATGCTATGAAGGGCGTCCCCAAACTTTGTAAAATGTGCTAATCCATCTCGTAAACCCTCACGATAAGCTGTCCTTCGACGGGACGATTTCGTGCTTTCGTCGTGCCTGTTAAATCCGACGGCACGTCACGTGACTCGCAAAACCCCATAAAATAACAGTTTTTTTTCCAGATTTACGAAAATCAAGTATAAAACATGCTTAATGACCCCAACAATGAAACCAGAATTGAAACTGACGTTAAAACGAACCCGTAACGTCGATCAGCCTTACGAAACATGCAAAGTGGAAACAGAACTGAATTTGAATTTGAAATCAAAATGATGCTCCGTGGAGACCATCCATTTATCACGTATCACGTACAGTGTTCAAAGCCAAAACAGCATACAGAGTTTATCGGACCATGAGAAAACCCGAGCGTTGGTCCATTTGACATCCCACAGCACGAGTACTGTAGGGAATTCTCACACATAATCCCCAAACTGTCTGCTGAAGTGGTTTTAATTATTCAATTCCCCATCGAGTTCACACACGCACACACACACACACACACACACACACACACACACACACACACACACACACACACACACACACACACACACACACACACACACCATCACCATCACCACCACCACCACCCCTCACAATCACCACCTCCCCTGATGGTCGTTCATTCAACCAATCTCACATGTCAAACTCACTCATCCAACCAACCTCACCATTCAAACTCACACATCCGCCTTAAAATTAACTTATTATTTCATATTGCTAAAAAAAAAAACTTTTGAATAAAATATGTGGCATTTCCTTTCTCCTGTGGCTAATCGTTCGAAACCTGGATTATCCACAGTGGCTAATTCCTTTTGAAAGCCAGCGCACACCCAGGAGGGGTGGGTGGGTTGCCTCCCCAAAGAGGTATTTTCTTTCTTCTCAAACGATACACACAATTCCGATGAAACTTCATGACAACTTTCATCACCTGTGATGTACCAAAGTTTGTTCATGACATTAAAAAGATTGGGGTATCAGGGGAGGGGGGGGAGGAGATTAGGACCATACTCTGCAGAGCGTTGGTGCTGCCAATGCAGTCTCCTTGGCTATTGGGCACAATCCGGGATGGATCACCACTCCGACACAGTATACCAGCATGCTGGCACTCCTTTTGCCGACCTCGGAAGGATGACAGGCTGAGTTAACCCCACCTGGTATTAATTCAACAGCTGAGTGGGATTTGAACTCAGGACTTGAGGATCCAAAGCTCGCCACCCTAACCATTAAGCCAACACCAGGGGGAGGGGGGTACCCCCCCCCCAAATATGTGTTTGCTTTCTTTTCTGAAACCACACACAATTTCGATGAAACTTGACCACAACCATTATCACCTGTGATGTACCAAGGTTTGTTCAAGGCATTACAAAAAAAAAAATCCAAAGGTATTTACTTTCTTCTCCATTATATATTTTGTGGATCATCCATGCCTACCAGTGTGTGCCTGGTTATCTTATCCAGTCACTACTGGGTGGCTGTGGCTGTCCCCTCTTCCCTCTCCCCCCTCCTTATTACCCCCTGTCAGCGAAGCGACGGGTTGTATTTGCTCGTGAAACAATAATATCCTTGAGGTGAGACGGGAAGTCATGCTTGATAGAGATTGGAGAGTATTTTAAAACTTCGACATACGAGGAGCATCGTGTGAGCCGCGCATTGGATCAAAGTTGAGTCCACGGAAGCTGGGAGAGAGAGAGAGAGACAGAGACACGAGGCCCGAGCGGTGTATGAGCAACATGTCCAAAATTGGAACTCAAACATATAAAGGTGTGAAAGGGCTCAATGCCATTCATTGTGGGCATGATATTCTTAAGGATATACAATAATCTTATGCTCGTGTCACGTGTGAACATCATCCAGCATTTACAACAGTTTCTGATCGAGGTCCCATAATGCATTGCGTGCACGGTCAGGCAAGTAAATTATTTCATCCTAAAGTTCAGTTAAAGCTCAACTATTTCATCTTGATTCTTTAATACAACTGTATTATAATAAGACTGAAGAAAGATGATGAATGCAATGTAGCAAAATATCAATTATAACAAATTTGTCACCTTCAATGTTAGACGGGGGCCATGATAGTTGGTATAAATAGCGTTCCGATTACTTCATAGGAGTGTACTCGCTTCGGCAGTACATATGCAAAAATTGGAACGATACAGAGAAGATTAGCATGGCCCCTGCGCAAGGATGACACGCAAATTCGTGAAGCGTTCCATATTTTTGACTTTTTCTGTAAACCTCATCCAATCCTGCAAACATGGGAGAATGTCCTGTGGTCAACTGACTGTGCAGACGAACCTCACTGTAATGTGAACGAGCTGTCCAACTTTATATTGCGCACAAAGAGGCCGAAAGTAAATCTAAAGCACACTTCAACAAAGTTATCTAATGTAACCATACATACATTTTTACATCTAGTTACGAGGTTGTGTTTTCACCACCGTCTGCTGTCTGTGAGCAGGATATCTCAAAAAGTTATACAGGGATTCAGACGAAATTTGGTGGACATGTTGGGTGTTTGACGAGGACAAAGTGATTCGATTTTGGTGAAGATCCGAATCCGAGAGGTTTAAAAAACTTTTCAAGTGATTCTTTACCATTTGGATATGAGGCCAAAAACGATAACACAGTATGATAATTCAAAAAGTTGCGGACCGGTTCTGACAAAACTTGGTGGATGAGTTCTGTTTTTCTGTTTATCACCTGCAGGTCCCAATTCTAAGCCAATGGTCAAGAAACAACGAAATTGTGGAGGTAGTCTCGACTGAGAAACCGATTAATTTTGAGGTCAAGGGTCATCTTGAGGTCGTATTTCTAAAATCGTCATTTTTTCATCCGGTTGACTTGAGATCTGAACGACATTTGCACATTGCATCACTGAATTGGGAAACCAACTATTTTTGAGGTCAAACTGTCAAAGGTCAACTCAAGGTCAAACTTCTAAAATCATCAAATTTCCTCTGATAAATCGTCAATTTTCATCTGATTAACCTGAGAATTAATTAGCAATTGCATAGTGCGTCGCTGAATTTGGAAACCAACTATATTTGATATCAAAAGGTCAAAGATCAACTCAAGGACAAATTTCTAAAATCATCCAATTCAATCTGAAAAATAATCAATTTTCACCATAACAGCATCCGGTTGACTTGAGCTTTGATTAAGATTGTCAATTTTAATCTTCATGAAATGGACAATTTGATGTATCCATGGCAACCTTTGGAGAGGGGGGTGGATTTTGCAAGTATCGTTCACTCCATGACCTATTTTTCTTGTTCTGTCTGTCTGTCTGTTTGTTAGATTTCGGAAGTATATTGATGACTTCCGTCCTCTGTTTGTTTGTGTGTGTCTGTGTGTTTGTTTGTAGGCATGATAACTCGAGAACGGAAGAAGCTACCAATGTCAAATTACACCACGTGATTCAGGAGGGTGATGGCTAGCGCTGATTAGATTTTGCTCAAAATCGGTCAAAGGTCAAGGTCACAGTGAGGTCAAACATAATTCCGTAAATTCATGTGGAGAAATGGAGTATTTTTGCTTCGGTCGACGTTACGAGTTCGTTTTAACTTCGACTTTAATTTTGTCTTCGGTTTTTGCGATCGCTTAGGACGCTTAACACTCAGTTGTCGAAATTCTGGTAAAAAGCGGATGTTTTGGAGACGTTTTAAGATTGTACAAAAAATATTTCATTCGCCGTGTCACGGCTCATCACGTGGTGCAGTGCGCTCGAGCAGAGGCGTCATTGAGTCACGTAAAGGTTTTCCGTATGCGCGCTGATGGTGTTTTCGATAAAGATGGTGTTTAAAAGTCATTTTTTTTATCCCAATAAAGGTTATCGTCGCATGCCTGACTCGCTAAGCCGTCGGATTATGTAAAGATTGTTGGTGGATGGCCGAATATTACGGTTTTGTGACTTTGATAAAATAATATTAAATACTTGCGTGGAGAAATGGAGATTTTTGCTTCGGTCGACGTTACGATTTTTGATGGTTTGGTACAGGATCATCGTAGAAACTTCTGGTTTGCGTTGCTACCTTCTCTAGAGACAGCTTTTATTAGACAAGGTCAGAGGTGAAGTTGATGATTTCGTAAGTACCAGTCTATGACTGCTTGTTTGTTTGTCTGTTTGTCTGTCTGTCAATTGCCGACAGGCCACAAATTTCAACCGATCTTCACGAAACTTCACCACATGGTAGAGTTTGTTAAAGGGAAAAGTCAATTTTTTTGAGGTCAAAAGCTCAACAAATTTGTCGAATTTCTAAAATCCTCAATTTTCATCTGATTGACTTGAAATTTGAAGAGGATTTATATTTCAGGTCATTGAATTCAACCAGCCAATTATTTTTGAGGTCAACATGGACCAAAAGGTCAACATAGGCCCAAGGTCAACAACTAAGTTGGCATTTCTAAAATCCTCAATTTTTATCTGATTGACTTGAAATTTGAAGAGGATATATATGTCTGCTCACTGAATTCAACCACCAATTATTTTGAGGTGAAATTTGTTTCATAAAATTTTCAAGTATCGTGCTCAACATGACATCTTCTTGTTTGGCTGTTTGTTTGTTTGTGTGCAGAATATCTCAAAAACTTGTAGACGGATTCGGACAAAACTTGGTGGATAGGATACATTGGGTGTGTGACCATGACGAACTGATTCGATTTTGGTGAAGATCAAGGTCATGAAAAGGTCAAAATCGTCTTTTTACCATAGCGCGGTCAATTTGTATCCAATTTGCATGCAACTAATGCCAAAATGTTCAGAATTCAATGCCCCATCTTGTGATATGTGACATGACACAATGACGTAATAACCCTTATTAGCGGTTGGGAGTCAAAGGTCAGGGGAGGTCATGACACTGCAAAATGTGCGGCTTTTGTCATAACACAGTCAATTCTTATCCGATTTGCATAAAACCAACACCAAAATGTTGACTGTTCCTTTCCCCACACTCTAATACCAATTACAAAATTAAGAGTACAACGGTCAAGGTCGAGGTCATGAAAAGGTCAAAATCGTCATTTTTGTACAATGAATGTTTGTTTGTTCACAATAAATAACTTATTTAGAAAAACAGAAACTCATGTGTGCTAAATGCCCCTAAAATTCCAGAAAGTAATATCTTATAATGTGACCAGTTGTCATCAGATTGACTTGACACCGACACCCAAAAAGGTCAAGGAGTTCATACAGAAATTGTACAATGTACTTGAATCAGTGTCAAACAGCAGGAAATTTAATGCTTTTAAGCCATTATAACACATAGAGATGGCAGATGTGGTATGGGATTCCTACTTTCCTAAAAAAAGATTCCTACTTCCTAGCACTGCACACCATCCATAAATGACAAAACCCCAAAAACAATTCTCCAATTATACCGCCATAAAAACGAGAAACACCAGCTTCCTGAGGGATCTTTCTACTTCTCGCAGGATCCCATGTCCAGAGCCCGAGTGTGAGCGGGTACCATGCTAGTCGTCACACGATAGATCTTAGTCAGTTGGCCGAGTGAAACCAATGTTGCATAATCATGTCTGCGATCTCACTTAGATAATCAATTAGCGCTGGCCAAACACCTCAGCTGTCTTATGTTGCTATCAGGACAGACAGAAGACACAAGCTGGATTTCAGCATGTATGAGTATGAGAAACTCACATGTATTTACAAAGGAGGCAAATTCACAGTCATTTACTGTATGCAAAGGGAGAGATTTACACAAAGTCACAATAATTTTAAGGCCTGCACACAATTCCACTTATCCCTCAAACAACAGTCATGTGCTCAGATCCTTATCATCAATGACTTATCCACTTTTCGATAACCTGGCGCCACATGCATCCATGGCAAAAGAGAGATGGGTGAGGGTAAGATGTGGTGAGAGATAAAAGAAAGATGAAGATGAGGTCGTGTATCATGCCCTTGCACACCTTGCGATAGCCTGGCTGAGCTGGCACCACCTCATGGTTCGGCTGATGACCTTGCGTCCAGACCCCTCACGCTCCGCTTCTTCCCCCTCATCACACTTGGTGATGGACCACTCATGGCATGGACTCGATGTTCAACATTGTGGTGGGAAATGCTGGAGGTATATGAGGCAAAGTGGGGTCGGTGAGGCAACCAGGTGGTGTGAGTGTATTGACCGGACTCAATGTGAAGGTGCGCAAGGACGAGAGGTATTGGATGTGTGCAAGTGTTGAAAGAAATAAAGGCATGAGAGTGAGAGGGCAGGTGAATGAAAGAATGAAAGAGGGCAAAATAAATAAGTGAGAATGAGTGAGAAAAGTGAAAGGGCGGAGTGGAAAACGCAAAGGACTTTTGTGTGTGTGTGAAGAAGCAAGAAGCTCAAAATAATCCGGGGGTTCTCTCTGCGTCTGCCTCCGAGTCTGACGAAAAAGCTCTCTGTTGTGTCTTTTATCGATTCCCTCCTTCGCTCGAGTCACCACCACCTCCACTATGTCCTGTGTTCATCGGAGGAGCCACAGTGGCCTTGGATTTTAGTATGATGAATGGTCCCAGGCATTCATGAAACCGGTTCAAAGCGGTTTGGGGTAGCATCTGTGAGGAGAATGCATTTGTGATATGTACAATGTGGGAAATGGCTGGAGGAAAGGGTGTAGAATAAGAAAATTATAAATATGTTATTTCGAACTACACAATCGCAATGCAGACCTTTAAAAACAGACTTTATTGAGTTAAACGAAACAGTATACTATGAAACAACTAGTTTTAATTCATTCTGACTGGTGGGTCTGAAGAAGAAGGCTTTTAAAGGAATTTATGGATTTTCCCAATAATTTATTACGTCTGCCATTTTGGCACACTTTCAGTCACGTGATCATGATAACCTCCGCAAAATAACATCAGGACCCTATCCTAATGCTGCAACCCAAATGTGGTAGCATTCTGACTGGTGGGTCTGGAGAAGCGATCTTTGAAGGAATTTATGCAATTTTCCCCAAAATTGAATAAACCGGCCATTTTGACACACTTCCGGTCACATGATTAGCATCACCTACGCAATTTAACATCCCTACCCTGACATATTGTTGTAACCCAAATTTGAGAGCATTCTGACTGGTAGGTTTCTGGAAGAAGATTTTTGAAGGAATTTACTAAGTTCACCATTTTGACCGACAAAGTCATGTGACCGGAATGAGCTTTGCAATCCCTGTTACCAGTCAGGAGCGGAACCTTGCTGACAAATTTCAGTTGGATAGCCCCAGCGGATTGGCCGTAAAAGTCAATATGAGACGGACTGACGGACGGATGGACAGACGGTGCACGATGACAATACTTTATCTGGAATTCCAATTCCACATTAGCTCAAAAAAAAAAAAATCGTAGTTCCAAAGAATTTGGGTGGGGGTAGGACCACGGTTCTCTCCATGTAAATATATATATGGCATAACGCCACTCACGCTGGTAGTGGGTATTACAACTCATTCCAAAAGATGCCAATTGTGGGGGAATACACCAATTCTGTGTGTAATTCGAAAGGAATTAACACCCCCCCCCCCCCCCCAGGAGGACAGGTTCTTTGCTTGCACTGCTTCATAAGCCATCTTTAACAAACTTTTAATTTGCCTGCAATTGCCCAATACATTTTCGGATTTGAAAAAAAAAAAACTTTCCATTTTATCGATTTAAAATTCGTTCGTTAAAACAGCATTGGGAATCGAAAGTTTTATTTGTTTCTACAAAATTTTTATTCCTTATAATTATATGTTTGGAAGCTTGAAAGTAATCAGAACACAATTTGTTCTGAACCTAATAATAACCAGCCGAATAATAGGCTGGGACAGTGTGCACACAGTGGTCAGTGTCAGCTAGTAATCAGTTCCCCCTATCCTCTGTGCTGACCAAGCACTCACTCCGCCCCATTACGGTGGTGGCTGTTTTCACTGCATCCTGGTATCAAAGGTAAGACTTTTTTCTTCTTTTACATTTCATTGTTTTTTCATTCAAGCTAATTGTACTTTTTGTACTTGTATTGTATAAAAAAGCACTGACTGACAACTTTTAAGAAACAATAAACATTTTTTGTACGACTCATCCTGGGTATTTTGGTGCACTGAGTGTTCAAAGCAAACACACACAAATTACCATTTCACTTTTCTGGATTTAGTCATCCACTTGAACAGAGGACATGACTAATCTCCGGTCAAAAAAAAAAAAAAATATATATATATATATATATATATATATATATATATATATATATATATATATATATATATATATATATATATATATATATATATATATATATATATATATACACACACACACACACACACACACACACACACACACACACACACACACACACACACACACACACACACACACACACACACACACACACACACACATATTGCAGATCTCGACTAAGCATTATCACAGGTCAAGATGGGCATTGTCCAATGCATACAAAAATTGCAATTTTTATTTATCCCAACGCCACCTTTGGACAACGTAAATCCATCAACATTGAAAACATTCATTCAAAACAAATGCATAATCCCATTATATCGGGTCACGGCAGGAAGACGTTTGTTGTGGTATACTGTGGGAGTAATTGATGGAGGGAACGTTTATTCAGAGGATTTGAAAATCGAGCTGTTCGAAAAATCGAGAAAAATAGATACAGGATATTGGTTAAGTGCCTGAAAGCAAAGGGTAATGTTTTCTGGGATTCTTTCAGGATTACGAAATTATGTAGAAATTTTGAGCAGAGTGATAGATGTGAAGCAATGACTGGAAGAATGGTGTAGGGAGGAATGTTTTACATTGAAGAAGCAGTGGGAATCATTTTAGGGACAAAGGGAGTGTTTCCAGAATGATGAACAAATGTTAAATAGAAAGGAGGGAAGCAAGGTTTGCAGTGGAAATTGAGGAAGGAATTCAGGCTATTTTAAGTCAGCGGAGAGTAGGAAAGCTATAAATGAAGGAACTGATGACAGAATTGTGATTTGTAGGGCCAGGCAATAAAACATAATTTCAGGAAAGGATAAGTTAAGCATATTCTATACCCATGCCAGGAGTTTAAATAATAAGATGGAAGAGCTTGAGGCTGAAGAAGATAATGAGGAGTACGATATACTTGCAGTAAGTGAGACATGGTTAAATGAGGAGAGCAACTGGAGGACAGGATTGGAAGGCTTCAAGGTGTGTGTGTGTGTGTGTGTGTGTGTGTGTGTGTGTGTGTGTGTGTGTGTGTGTGTGTGTGTGTGTGTGTGTGTGTGTGTGTGTGTGTATATATATATATACATATATATATATATATATGTATATATATATATATATATATATATATATATATATATATATATATATATATATATATATATATATATATATATATATATATATATATAT
The DNA here is from genome assembly GCF_056783735.1 of Eptatretus burgeri. Lineage (NCBI taxonomy): Eukaryota > Metazoa > Chordata > Myxini > Myxiniformes > Myxinidae > Eptatretus > Eptatretus burgeri. The sequence continues at coordinate 2,370,360 of NC_140978.1, forward strand.
ATATATATATATATATATATATATATATATATATATATATATATATATATATATATATATATATATATATATATATATATATATATATATATATATATATGTATATATATATATATATATATATGTATATATATGTATATATATATATATATATATATATATATATATATGTATATATATATATATATATATATATATATATATATATATATATATATATATATATATATATATATATATATATATATATATATATATATGTATATGTATATATATATATATATATATATATATATATATGTATATATATATATATATATATGTATATATATATGTATATATATATATATGTATATATATATATATATATATATATATATATGTATATGTATATATATGTATATGTATATGTATATGTATATATATATATATATGTATAAGTAGGGTAAGAATACTGATTCTGGCTCACTTTTCCCCATGTAAATGAATGGGGGATTTTCAGCGATTCATATTTTTTTCCCTAAAAATAAACCCCCTTTTTATCCCAAGGTATATTTATTTGTCTCCCCTTTTAACTTGGAGGTTGAACCTCATTGAATTGAACACCTGGGGGTTGAACAGCTCACTCATTGAACCTATAAAGATTTGTTCATTCTCAAATTCCTTCAATAGTTTAATTTTCTTTGCACAATAATCCCCATCTAAAATATTGACAAACAAAACATTTGAATCTTTATATTTTTTAAGATACCCCATTTGTGCCATTACGAAATGATAAACTTCTCTTAATGCTCTCATCTGACCACCTCCTGAGCCACATATCATTTTGAGATTATAGTAAATTGTTTTTCATTGTTCAATTGATAACCATCAAAGTTTTCAGTCCATTCAAGGATATTCATTTTTTCTTTACATCCTCTAACTTACTAGTTTTTAAATTAATTCGCTTATTTGTTTTATTTACCTTTGTTTTAGTTATTTTTTCAATAAGACTTATTTGATATTTTTCACATTCATTATGTTTTCCATTTATATACCAAGACTGAGATTTTCTCCACTCTTTAGTTTGATTAATACTTGGTTTAACCATTTATATATTGTGAAAAAACGGCGGTAGCCCTTAAAAACCCTAACCAATCTTCCCATCGTTAAAACATAATCTATTTTATACACTCTATCATACAATATCCATATGGAACACAATCTATTCCATTATCTAAAATAAATCTCTTATCATCAAAGGCTCCTAATGCCTTTTTATTTACTTCTTCACTATATATGTTATGTTTATAACTTCTTATTGTATTCATTTTCCTATATTCTTCTTTCTTATTCATCAAACAATTATAATAATTTCTAAAAGTTATTGATTTCTTTATTACATATTTCTTTATTCCCTTTAACCTCTTATCAATCTGTTCACCATACTTATAAGCATATGCCTTTGCTCTCAATCCAATAAACTCACTCATTACTTTTCCACCCAACTCATCCTTAAACTTACCAATAACCTTTTCATTCTTTTTGGAAAATAACTCACTCTTCTTGCTGAAATTACTTGTATCATATACTCCAATATTTTTCTTCATATCTTCATAAACATCATCAGTTTTTATATCTAGGATAAAACTATCAGTATCCATATACAACAATGAAACATTTTCACCATACTCTTTCTTTAAGTCATTATACAAATAATCATACATCAATATCTTTGATAAATCATGAACTGCTGTTCCAATATAAATTGGTTTATCCATTACAATACTTTCCTTTTTCATATGAATTGCAGAAAAGTTCTCTGAAAAAACCTCTTCTCTCTCAAAACTTGGTTTATTTATCAATCTCGAAGCTTCTTTCCAAGATGTTGCGAATCTAATGTTTTGCCTGTTTCTAACATTTTCCATAGTCTTTCCAAATACAGCATTATTCATTAATTTATAAAAGTCCCCTTCAAATTTTACTTTTGTATTTGCTCTCATATCTGTATTGAATTGAATATACTTTTTCACCCAAGGACTTTGTTTAAATTTTAAAACTCTATGAATTTTAGCTACTCTCAATCCTTCTCTCAAAAACTGTTTTAAGCTTCTCTGATGCAAAACATATCCCTCTTTATCATAGAATGTTGTTAATAACTTTTCTGTTGATTTACCTTTAATATTAAAACTTTTATGATAATCACTTAACCATTCTTTCTTTGGAGTTTCTTTCTCACATGCAAAAGGAAGATCTTTATGCTTATTATGAAGATCACTCGGGTACCTCAAATCAACTTCAAAATAATAACCTTCTTCTTCGTCATTCAATTCCTCTTGAGAAGAAATAACAATATTCATCAAAGCCTTTTCATAATCCTTTTCTTCCACCCACTCTAATTTACCATAAGGCAGAGATTGAGACATTGCCCATCCATACAAATTATTAGCATCAAAATACATCAAATAATTACTATCTTTTTCACTATCATAATTTGGAAGATATTTATTATTTGCTTTAGCATATCTTTTTGAACATACTTGTGATATTCCACCTCTCTTGGACTTCTCAATCATCAAAAGCATATCCACATCACTGATTAAATCTATATCTTGTTTTGTCATTTTCAACATTGCACTCCAAGCTAAACCAGGAGCTGTGAAATAGTGGGCAGGATCTAATCCATAACAATTTTTATTATGACAGAGTGATCTAAAAGCTTCAAACACATCAGCTAACAATAAAACATCTGTTTTTAGATATAAATCGTGATATTCTCCAAGGTTCTTTATCTTAAATATTTTCCATATTTCTTGTGCGTGTTTATATTCCTTATCACTTATCTCTTCTTCATAAAGGTTATTATAGAAACTTTCTTTTGAAGGAAGTTGTGTTTCTTTAAATCTCATAAATGAATCCATATAATCATAAGGATAAATTCCCTTACTTGTAAGAATTTTCTCTTTACTTTGAATTTCATTCCTTGTTTGAATTTCCTCTCTCGTAAGAATTCCTTCTTTAATCAGAATTTCATCTTTAATCTGAATTTCCTCTTTAGTTCGAATTTTCTTTATAATTAGAATTTCATCTTCAGTTAGAATTTCTTCATTAATTAGAGTTTCCTCTTTACTTTGAATTCTCTCTTTAATCTGAATTTCCTCTTTAGTGAGAATTTCCTCTTTTGGAAAGAATGAATTAAGATTTGGAAAAGAGTCCGTGGAGCTTAGATTTGATGCGAGGTAGGCTAGTGGTGTTCCCATAAACTTGTAAGAATCTAGAAACCTAATACGAGTTAAAGGTTTTGTGAATATCATTTTTGAAAATGAAATATACTTTTGACTTGTGTTTGTTATGGCAGAAATATTCCCTGGTGTTTTTGAAAGTTCATTTATAAATAGATGTGTATCATAGTTGGCGCTGTTGTGAAGAAAGACTGGAATAAAAGAAGGTAATTTATAATTAAGATTACAACAGGAATGAGCGGGACCTCTATATTTACCAGTAAGATGACAATGGTCTCTAACTTTAGACTCCTTAATTTCCCCCTCACAAATATGACAGATATTGTTCATTCTAAATTCTAATTTTTCTTCTTTGGTTAATTTCATCGGTTCATTTGTTTCTTTCATTAATTTAGTGAGTCTTATACAATCCTTTTCTAATCGTTTTACAAACTCTTGTGAAGCATTTTTTCCACGATAATGTTCAAGTTTGTTATACTTTTCTCCAACAGATGATTTGATATAATAACAGAAACCACAAGGAATATGTTTTTGATATTTATTTGTATATGGTTCTTTTGGATTAGGAGAAGCAGTATTTATCTTTTTAAGGATACATTCAAAATCAGCGTATATCACAAATGGGTGCATGATAGATTTATTATAATCTTCAAAATAAATCTTTTCACCAGGTTTAGGCATTGTAATTACAGCTGATTTATGATTACTACAATATTTTGAATGTTGTTCTAATCGTTCTTTTGTATGAAATGAATTAAGACATCGCTTACAAGGATATATTTTGTTTGCTGTTCTGAATACCTGAGAAGAGATTAATCTTGATAAATTATTGATGTATGTGTAATGTGAATTCTTTCCAACACTAAAATATAAAAGGTCAATGTGTGTTTCTTCATTTTTATAGTTGTTTGAAATTTTTAATATTTGAACTTTGTTTGTATCCGTTAATCCATATACATTAATAGAAAGATTATTCTTTTTCTCAAATTTAGGAATATCTGTTAGTGGCATTGGGAATTTAAAATCTTTAATGTCCAAGGTATTCTCATATTTCATATATTGTTTTACTCTTTCTGAATTACATTTTGGTGGATGTAAGTGAGCAAGAACAGACCAGAGAAAACATTTATTATCATTGTTCTTAATATTAACAACTGCCTTCTTTAGTTTTATTTCTTTTGGTAATTCAATATAAGAAGAAGCTTTAAGAGGGTTTGATTTTAGAATGTGTATATCTAAAAAGATGATTTTTTTTCATATTGAATCCACTTCCTACCACTATTATCAACATCCTCCTCTTGTCTTGATAGTTCTTCATAAACCCCACTATTCAAAAAATCTTGAAATGATGTTATAAAATGAAGATCTGTTCTAATATAAGGAGTTTGTTCTTCATCTTGTCTTTTCATATTCATTTTCACTCCCATATAAAACTTTAAAGTTTTCATTTCTTTTAATGTCTTTTTAATAAATTTTTCAACATCGGGTTTCACTATTTCAATTGATTCAGCTATTGATGATGGACCGGGTTCTCCAAATTGAAAAATCCTTATTTTTATATGCCCTTTAAATGCCCCATCAGTGTTTTCAATATAATAGTCTCCCTTTACTTTAAACTCATTTTTCTTGTGTTTTTGTGATTGAAGATGTTGATTATAACTACTCTTCAAAACATCCTTTGAACAGATATCATAATGTTTTCTTTCCAACTCAAGAGGAGATATTTGATGAAATAGATTAAATGTGTGTTTGTTGGTTCGGAGGTGTTTTCTATAATGTTTATATTCGTGATTACAAACATCGCAGTACGTTGTATTCACCATATTTATAGAATAAAACTTTGCTTAAACTAAAATTTTCTTGATGAAAATTTCGTTTAATTTATAGGTGAATCTGTGCTTAAAACATTTTATCCTCCAACTTTTTCACTTAATAAATACAATGTTTCAAGACACAAAAGACAAGTTTCAATCAATCTCTTCATCTGTTAAAGATACTGAGAAATATGTCAAGGATGTAAAATTGAACAAAGATAAATATAACAACTATTGGATAAAAACTATTATGGTAAATAATATGAGTTCTTCAATTTCCTTCAGTGGAAGGGCTTTTAGTATACCTGGTAGAACATCAATTAAAGTATCTCTAACAAAAGTTTCTCCTCTCCTTCTAGTAATATATTCAAAACTAGAAAAAGCAATGAAACAAGAAAAAGTATCAAAGAACAAAAACCTTATGGATGAAGCTTTAGAAAGAAAAGATAAGACCATCTGTAATATGCAAGGAGAAATTTGTATTTTTTTCAACAACCTTAAAGATGTAAATCCTGATGAAATAAAGGATGTTAATATATCAGGTGAAATGACATTTCGTTCAATAGTAGTTAACGATAATTTTAAAATTACCTTTAATATAAAAAATGTTGTCGTTGAATCTGATAATGAAAAAAGTATATCGATATCGATGGTAATATACAACTGAAAGTATAGATGAATTTCAGTTTAAGTAAAGTTTTACTTTATAAATATGCTAGACTTTCCTGATTCTCCATATGACAAATTTGAGAATTGTCCTGCGTGTGAAAGACGGGGATTAAACACAGAGTCAAAAGCCTATAAACAATGTATATTCTGTGATTATCTTCTAATTAATGATAATAAAAAATATAAAAAGGAAAATAATTCTTTTAGATTTACACCAAAAATTAATTACTTTACAAGATTGATTAGAGAAATGAATGTAAAGTATGAGGATGATAACACACCTTTCCTTACAAGGGAAGAAACTGAACGTATAAGAGAAATGTTCAAAGGATTGTTGTTGTATATTATTCATGGATGTAATTTTCAGGGAAATATCAACACAAGATATTGTATAAATAAAATAATGGATTATCTTGAAATTAAACCTGAACTTAGGATAAAATATAGAGTTTCTAAAAAAGCCAATAATAAATTAAATAACCTGTTTTTCAAATATATAAATGAATGATTTTTTACCTATTTGGGAAAATAAGATAAAATTTAACAACCATAAAAATCTCCCAAATTCATTAAGATGTCTCATAGTTGGTTCAAGTGGATGTGGAAAAACCTGCTTACTTTTAAAAATGCTCCTCACTCCCAACTTTTTAGATTATGATAATTTAATAATTTTCACAAAGTCGAGTTTTCAACCAGAGTATCAACTACTCTCACAAGGTTTTAATGCTGGTCTTCAAAAAGAAGATATAATAGGTTTATTTAAACGTCAAAAAAACCTAAATGATTATAACATTGAAGATATAATTCAACTATTTTGTGATACACAGAGATGTAAAAAGAAATCAAATCTTATAACTTGTATTCTTAGTGATAATACGGATGATATACCGTCTCCCCAAGATTTGGATAAATCAAAAAAGAACCTCGTTATCTTTGATGATTGTGTTAATGAGAGAAACCAAACGGTAATGGACAGCTACTACACAAGAGGGAGACATTCTTCTTGTAATTGTATTTATCTTAGTCAATCGTACTTGCAACTTCCTCGTCGTTCCATCAGAAACAATGCTAATACTTTTATTTTATTCAAGTTAAATTCAATAGATATCAATAATTTTTGGAGAGATAATTGTTCTACATTATGTAGTAAAAAGAAATTTGAGGATTATATGAAGCACACGACTGAAAAATATAAATATATTGTTGTGAAACAAGATGAGATATTAAGGGATATATTTTTTGTTTTATAAACAATTACATATATAAATGACAACTATTATTATAAATCTTGTGGGTAAATCTGCTTCTGGAAAAAACTTTCATAAATCAAGGTTCTTGTGTAGTACAAATGAGAATATTGTAAATTTACTTAAAAAACACCCCGTGATACGCATTGTATCAACAACAACTAGAGCAATAAGACCTGGAGAAGTAAAAGGTGAAGATTATCACTATATTTCAGTGGAGGAACATATGCGATTGAGGAATGAAGGACAAATATTTGAGGAGGTTTCTCTTGGTACAACAAAATATTCACATTGTAAGAGTGAGTTAAAGAAACTAAAATCTGGTGGTGTTGGGATATTAGAAACTAATCCAGAAGGAACGAGACAAATTATTAAATATCTGAGCGGAGTGAAGATTTTATCATTCGGTTTTGATGTTGATGAAGAAACTCAACACAAACGTATGAAAAGCAGAGATACAAGGATTAGTGAAGAAGAAATTACAACTCGCATTAATGTTAATAAAGAATTTGATGAAATATTTAAAGAAAAGGATTTATTTGAACACATCTACTTGAATGATGAAGAAAAGGAAAATTTCCCTGTTGATCTTTACAATTCATTAAATGATATTTTACAATAAATAAATGGATACAAAAGAAAGAGCAAGAAGATTTAAGGAACATCAAGAGTTGGTTTCAAAAGTTGTAAAACAACAGGAAGACATAAAGAAGAAACGCAGACAGAAACTAACGGGCGAAGAAGCATTTGAAAAAAAACAAGAGAAATTTTTTAAACCACTTTTAAAAACTTCCCAAGAAACATGAAAGATGTTTCCACAGTTCCCACAGTAGAATATACTCCTAGAAAGCTTCAAATGTTAAAAGATTTCAGTCAAATGACGGAGGAAGAATTAGAGCATTTAGGAGAATTAGAATATGATGATGAAGGTTTATTTCAACAACTGGAAGAGATTAATCAACCCCCTGATTATATTGTGAATGCTGTTCAAAACAATGAATATTCAGCGGATTCAAAAACCAAAGCAGGACTCATTCCAACAGAACAACCAGCAATATTTCATCTTGTTCAAGAAAAGGTATTGATATTTAATGATGAATTAAGGTTCTTAAGTTCTGCTCAACCCCTGTTAAACTAACTCCGAGATTAATGTTTCTTCTCACAAAAGATGGAAGACAAGGTTCAACTGTGAGGGATGAATCAAAGTATATTGATAAACCATTGGATATGGAAAATAATGATGATAGAGTATATATTGATTTGCTGAACACTCTAAATTATAAGGTTATTCTTTCTGGTAAAAGTAGGAAGAATGAGAAGGAGAAACACATTATTCAGGCTTTAAGTATCCTTGGTTCAGGTATTAGTTTTCTTCCAAATGACCCATCGCAATTAGTTAATAGACTGTTATTGTTGTTCGGCAGTAAGAAGGCTGGAAATAACAATTGTTTTAATGAAGCATCAGCCATTTTAGACCAGTTGATGAACATGAAAATAATTAATAAATCTCAATATAAAGACATTTTATCTCATATTAAATAAGATGAGAAGCACAATCCTGAGTTTTAATTTCACAACAAGCGACCACACATCTTCATTCCCATACCCACTACAACTTGACACAACAAAAGAATATGAGGCATCTTTATTGTCCATGGAGACATAATACCTTATTTAATATAACCGAGAAAAATGACAAGTTTAGTTATAATCCGGGAAGTGGATACAAAACGATAACAGTCTCACCCGGAGCATACGAGATTTCTCAAATATCTTCCGAAATTGCTCGTCTTATGAAAGAACAGGGTGATGAACCAAAAAATATTGTTATAAACATTCAAAAACATACTTCAAAATCAACGATTAAAGTTAAAAATAACTACAAGGTTGATTTCACAATTGATAATTCATTTAGAGAGTTATTAGGTTTCTCCTCAAAAAGATTGAAACTAATGGGACGTTTTACAGTGATAATGTCATTCAAATATCCTCAGGAATAAATTCGGTGTTAATTCACTGTGATTTGATTGATGGTGCTTATAATGATGGATTAAAAACAAATACAATATTTTCATTCAGCGCATACTCAACCCCAATTGGTTATAAATTCAATATGGAGCCTAAAAATTTGGTTTATCTACCTGTGTCAGGAAAAACCATACACAGAGTAAATTTTAGGATAACCGACCAAGATAATCGTGTGATTTCTTTTAATGGAGAAGTTATATCCATCAGAATTCACCTACGTGAAGTTTTTCAATAAATAAATACGATGGTTAATGTGAGGAAGCACGAGTTGGGAAAATATAAAATAATTACAGGGGATGGGATGTTCCTTTCCCCGTACTACAAGGGTGAAGGTATGTATCTTGGTAGAGGATACTATAAACCTAAGAGACAAAGGGGTGTTGGACATCAATTTAGAGGAGATGGGATAATTGATACTCTCATGGGTATTGGTTCAACTATTCTTAAACATAAAGACCTAATTGGTTCAACTGCTTCTGCTGTGGGAAATGTCGCAGGTGCTGTAAAGAGTATAAAAGATGCTCAGAAAGAATCTCATAAATTACAAGCAATAAAAGAAATTAAGAAAGGTAAAACTCAGTTGTCCCCCCAAGAACGACAGAAAATAATTCAAATACTTGGATCAGGGTTTCAAAAGTTTTAACATCTTTTTTCCTAAATAAATACAAGTATGGAAGCAATTGATAGTATCTATGATTTGGATGATACTATTATTATCTCAAACTCCACTAAAAAAGAAGATTACTTCAAGGTAAATGCAATAACTGGAACAGACTGGAATACAAATGGTACAAAAAGTTTTGAAATAAATAATCAACAAACCTATTTGAATCTCTCCGAAAGTTTCTTGTTGTGTAAATTTAAATTCACTAAGGCTGGGAATAACACAAACGCTACACTTGTAAATGATTTCTTCTGGAAAATGTTTGATAGTGTGCGATTGTATATTGGAACACAAGAAGTTGAAGCGGTTGATTATGTCTCTGCTGTATCTGAAATGATGAAATTTACACTCTATACATTCAGTGATAGAATGGGAAAGGGGTCTGTCGAAGGTTTTATTCCTGATATGTCAACGGGAACAAACACAGACCCTGGATATATTCAAAGGAAAGGAATGTATAATGATGATACAAAAGCAGAAAATAGTTTTACTGTGGCAGTTCCTCTTAAAGGTATATTTGGATTTTGTGATTATGATAAAGTTCTGTATGGTCTTAAAATTAGATTTCAACTACAAAGGAATGATAATGAAAATAGATTGCTTTTTGGTGTTGGTAATGCTTTTGGTGATCAGAATAAATTTGTAATTGAGGAGATGAGTTGGTATATCAGTGAATATACTCCTAATCTTAAAACAGAAGAGATGTTGAATCGAAGACTTAACTCAAAGAAACCACTCAGTGTATCATACCTCAAAAGAAGATGTCAACACGTTAAACTCAATCAAACTACTTACACGTGGAATTTGGGTGTTCTGGAAGGAAAGCCACGATATCTGTGGATGATTTTTAAAAAGCCAGATGGTGATACTGCGACTGATAAGAATAATGCATTGAGTGATAATGCAAAGGTGAAACAACTTCGCGTTTCTCTAGATGGAACATTTTATCCACGAGATAGATTGGAAATTAATTGGGAAAAAAATGATTTTGCTGAAGCATACAAGTCTTACCAAAAGGTGTGTGAAAGTAATGGAAATAAAGAACCTATTTTGGATATGACAGCATTTAAAAGTTTGTATACAATCTATACGTTTGACCTGAGCGCTCAAAAAGAAACTATAAAGTCTAATCGAGTGGATACTTCCCTATACATTGAAAGAGGAGAGAGTGAAGAAGTTGATACATATTGTTTGCTTTTGGAATAAACAGAATTGCAGATTAATACAGATAATGGTGTGATGATTAGTCTCACATAATTTTTTGTTAAATAAATGAGTGGCAAAGTACCAACTGGGGTATATGTTAATCAAATCAATCTTCATAAACTATCATCTTGTGTTCAAAATCAAAAGCCTTGTACGATTAACGTTAATACAATTCAGAGAAAAGGAGCAGTAAGAATTGATGTTTTGCTCACAAGAGAACAGGTTAAAATCTTGAATGACACTGGCTCACTTAAAATTAAAATGACAAAACCAATGTTGAAAAAATATTCAATAAGAGAGACGAGTGGAGGATTTCTCCCATTTCTAATTCCTTTATTTGCTGGTTTCAGTGCGGTTGGAGCATTGACGGGTGGTATTTCAACAGCGGTCAAAACTGCCAACGAAAGGAAGGCTCAACTCCAGGCTCAAAAAGAATTGGAAAGACATAACAAAGAGTTGGAGAAACAAATTAGTGGAAGTGGTGTAATTGTAGATTTTGCTGAAAAACTTGAAGGTCTGCCTGATAAAGCGAGATTGTTAGTTGGAGATATGCTTTCTTCTATAGCACAAGCAGGTGTAAAATTAACGAAAAGAGGTAATGGATTATATCTTTCTAATAAATAAATGAGCATTGATGAGTGGTTGAAAGAATTTGGAAAGAATACAACATCAAATTTACAACTTGCCAAATATTGTAAGAAATTAAAAATTCATAATGTGGTTATTTGTATGAGAGATGAATTAACAAATGTGTCGAAACATACAAAGAATATTATTATGAACTTAGAAGATAATGATGGGAATGGTTCTCATTGGGTTTGTATTTTTAATAGTCAAGACAAATATTATTTTGATAGTTTTGGTCTTCCACCACCTGTTGAAGTCATAAAATTCTTACAGAATGGTGTTTATCAAACATTTCAAGTCCAAGAATTAAATTCCAAGTGTTGTGGTCAATTATGTCTATATGTGTTATTTCAACTCAACAAAAATAAAAAATTTTATGATATTATTTTTAATCTAATATAAATGACTTATGTTGGTAAAGATGGTTCTATCTTTGGTGTATCTCAAGAACTGGATATTGATTTATCAAATTATTACACAAAGGCACAGGCTGAACGACATAAATATAATATAAACAAAAATATTAACATGAAAAATGCTTATAAATTAAAAAATTATCCAAGCCCGACTGACGCGAATGACTTGGTGAGATTAAGCGATTTATCACAATATATATACTTAAATAAAACGGCTGTGTATTCTAAAGATACAGAAGTGTTGATATTATCTCCAGGTCATACAGAATTCACAGTTCGAATTAAAATAAATTTTTATAAAGAAGGGCGTATCGTTTGTATGAGAATAGAACAATGGGGGTATGATATGAATGATTTAGGGTATAATTGGTCATTTAAAATTAACCTCGAAGACCTGGAACAATTAAATCAGTCTCGTAAGGAAGAATATTATCCACTTGGTATCGAGAATGAGTTTTGTGGAGCCACGATTAGTAAACAACAAATAAAAGAATTTAATAAGGGTAAATATAATAATGGTTTTGCCCTTGTTTATCTCATGAAAACAGAAAAAAACAGGATTATATATAATAAGTAAGGAAATACAAAATGATTTAACTATGGGAAGATGGGGAGGTGTTTCGTGCCATTATATTATTCTAACATATATTTCTAATACATAAATGACAGCAAGAAGGCTTCAAGAAAATTATCATTTCTGTGTCCAAGCATACCTTCAAGAAAAGGGTATTCGGTATTTTAATAAATATGTTCTACAACATAAGAATGAGGTATTTTCAATAAAAGATTGGCATTATGCTGATGTTGATAAACCGACAACTTTAGATTTAATTAGAATGTTAAATAATGAAAAAAATTATAAGGTTAAGAAAAGGTAAGGCTCTTTTAGAAATTCAAAAGAAATTTTATTGGTTTCCTGTTGTAAAAAAAATTATTTTGGATACAGGAATAACAAGAAATCCTGATGAATATATGTATAATATTCTATGGGGTGTAAACGATTCAAGAATAGTAAGGGATGAGGAAGGAGTTGAAGAAGAGAGGGAAGAGGAGGAAAAGGAGAAGGAGGAGAGAGAGAAGGAGGAAAGAGAGAATAGAGAGAGGGAGGAAAGAGAGAAGAGAGAGAGGGAGAAGAAAGAGAAGGAGGAAAAGGAGAAGAGAGAGAAGGAGGAAAGAGAGAAGAAAGAGAAGGAGGAAAAAGAGAAGAGAGAGAGGGAGGAGAGGGAAAGAATGAATAAATATCAAAATATGGAAACCAGTGAGATTCAAAAAAGATTGGTGGTATTACAGAAAATAACTCAACCCACCAGGGAGGAATACAAAGAATTAACAAGTCTATTTGCAATACTTTCAACAAAACTATTAGCATCGTCAAGCTATTCATTTTAATTCAAGTTTTTTCTTAAATAAATGGAGGAGAGAGTGAAGGCATTTCTAAGGATTCTTTATGTTTTAAAAATTAAGATTCAAATGTGCATGTTGGAAACTAAAAAGGTTTTTGCACTCTGCAGAAATTTTTCTCATAAATAAATGAGTTATTGTCTCAAATGTAAAAAGAAAACTAATACTAAAAATATTTCATATATTAAAAGTAAAAATAACAGGGTTATACAAAAAGGTATATGTTCGGTGTGTGGTTCAAAAAAAATCAATTTATCTCCAAACACAAACTCGGAGGAGATATACAAAAGTTTTTATCAGGAAGTAAATTTACAACTACTGGAATACCAGGGGAATTACATCTTCCAGGGTATTCTTTCTGTGGTCCAGGCACAAACTTGGATAAAAGATTAGATGAGGCAGACAATCCTAAATCCTGGAGTAAACCAATCAATAGAGTTGATGAAGTGTGCATGGGACACGATATTGATTATGGGAATACCACAACGTTGGAAGAAAAGCATGAAGCCGATAGAGAAATGTTGTATAATTTGTCTCTGATACAAAATCCAACCTTGAGAGAAAAAGTTGATAGGTTCATCGTGAAGAAGATGATTAGTGCTAAATTGAAACTTGGACTTGGAAATTCAAAAAACTTATAGGCTCTAATGATGCCATTAAGACTGAAGAGCAATTAGCTGATGAATTACATAAACCAATATTCACAAAGTTTCAGAGAAGGAAAGTTTATTCCAAGGAAGTTGATTATATCTGATCTGCTGATTTGATTGAACTCAATAATGATAAGGGGTACAAGTATGCTTTAACCGTTATTGATTTGAGGAGTAGATATGCGTGGGTTGTCCCTTTAAAAAACAAAACAGGTAATACTCTTATGTTAGCTTTTCAACAGATATTTAATAAAAGTAAGAGAAAACCTAAAAAATTGTGGACTGATGAGGGTAGAGAGTTTTATAACAAGACATTTATGAATTTTCTAAAAAATAACAGTATTACATTATACAGTACCTTTAATGAAGGGAAGGCAGTTGTTGTTGAACGTTTTAATCGTACCTTAAAAGAGAGACTATATAAAAAATTCACACAACTCGGTTCACAACAATGGTCATCTTTTATTCAGGATATTGTGGATAAGTATAATGACACGATTCACACGTCAACGAATATGAAGCCATCAGAAACATTTACAAAATTAAAATATGAAAAAGAGATTAATGTCAGAAAACCTAAGTTCAAAGTTGGTGATATCGTAAGAATATATAGGTGGAAATCTCATTTTGAAAAGGGTTTTACTGAACGATGGACGAAAGAACTTTTTAAAATTGTTGATGTAATAGATACAGTTCCTTGGACTTATAAAATATATGATTTGGAAGGGGAAGAGATTTTAGGTTCATTTTATTCACAGGAATTACAAAAGACAAAACTAAGCAGATAATACACCTTTGTGGACACTAGAGGGACAAGTCCGAGGTGTATAACAGTATATAATGTGTGTCAAGGGGGACGTTCTTAGATCTGTGAACCCCAAACACAGAATCCTCAACTGAATAGTCAAGGTTTAACTTTTGTTTGTGTGTGTGTGTGTGTGTGTAATGGGAGCAATAGGTTGGCGCTTCACTCCCTCCTACTATACACCGTTGTGGACACTCGAGGGCCAAGTCCGAGGTGTATAACAGTATATAATGTGTGTCAAGGGGGACGTTCTTAGATCTGTGAACCCCAAACACAGAATCCTCAACTGAATAGTCAAGGCTTAACTTTTGTTTGTTGATGTGTATGTGTGTGTGTCCCAACCCTCACATTCAAAATCTCAACCCCAACCCTCACATTCAAAATCTCAACCCCAACTCAATCCTCACCCAACACAGTCTTTTTCAAAATGAGATTTCCACCTATATATATATATATATATATATATATATATATATATATATATATATATATATATATATATATATATATATATATATATATATATATATATATATATATATATATATTTTTTCTTTTTTTTTTTTCTCTTCTTCCAATTCTGTCTTTTAAGGCTTTCAGGTTTGATGACGTAGAAAGGGGGAGTAAGCCTGCACTTTCTTCCCAGAACTTTCTTGATCTTGCTCCCATCAAGCACCATCCGACAAAGAACTACATCGATAGGTTTAGATCCCAAAGAGTGATAGCAACTCCAAAAGTCTCCAAAATATAAATAAATAAAATAATAATAATAATAAATAAATAAATAAATAAATAAAAGCCCCCAAAAAAGTTTCAAGTGTCCAACATAAACCCAACTTTCCAAGTCTTCAAGGTATAACCACATTCCCGTTGAGTTTCCAAGATATGTATCACATTGTGAGTTATCAATCCAGAACCCACATTTCAAGTATTCAAAGTAAAACCAACTTACAAAGTCTCTTAAGGATAACTCATTTACTGATTTTTTCAAAATTTGTGAGTCTCCAAGGTAGGACCCATATTTAGAACCATCTTGGCAGAACCCTTTTCCTGAGTCTCCAAGGTAGTTATTTAAACCATCAAGGCAGAACTCATTTACTGATTTTTTCAAAATTTGTGAGTCTCCAAGGTAGGACCCATATTTAGAACCATCTTGGCAGAACCCTTTTCCTGAGTCTCCAAGGTAGTTATTTAAACCATCAAGGCAGAACTCATTTACTGATTTTTTCAAAATTTGTGAGTCTCCAAGGTAGGCCCCATATTTAGAACCATCTTGGCAGAACCCTTTTCCTGAGTCTCCAAGGTAGTTATTTAAACCATCAAGGCAGAACTCATTTCTTGATTTTTTCAAAATTTGTGAGTCTCCAAGGTAAAACTTGTATTCTGGCTCATCAAGGTATAACTTGTTCAGTGGGTATTGTCTTGATAACTCACAATGAGTACTATTGCTGTAAAACTCTTTTTCAGGATTTTGCTGGTCTCCAAGGTATAACTCTTTGGTTGGGTCATCAAGGACGAACTCGTTCTGTGGGTCTTGGTCGCTCATAAGGTCTTCAACCAAGCCAACAATTTCGCCCCAAGTTGTAGCAAAAGCAGTATTTTCATTTCGTATTTCAGACACAATTTCCTGTGAGAGAAAATAATAATGTATTAATTAAGTTATTTAATTATTAAATGAGTATGCTTCAATCAAAGTTTGAAAATAGGAAAATAAAAAATCTTACCTCAATAGATAAGAGGTTTGAATCCAGTTCATCAACTTGAAGGTTTAGTTCCATACAAGACAGAGAGTTCCAAGGAACACCAAAGTCATCCCACTCAAGGTCTTGGTCGCTCATAAGGTCTTCAACCAAGCCAACAATTTCCCCCCAAGTTGTAGCAAAAGCAGTATTTTCATTTCGTATTTCAGACACAATTTCCTGTGAGAGAAAATAATAATGTATTAATTAAGTTATTTAATTATTAAATGAGTATGCTTCAATCAAAGTTTGAAAATAGGAAAATAAAAAATCTTACCTCAATAGATAAGAGGTTTGAATCCAGTTCATCAACTTGAAGGTTTAGTTCCATAGAAGACAGAGAGTTCGAGACAAGCACACAGAACACCATTGCCAGCAAAAACAAATGTTTAAAATGGAGCCTGGGTTTGAAGCTTTTATAGAGAAAGACTGGTGGGTGTGGTTTCCTTTGGAAATTCCCTGGGCAAGCCTAGGCAAGCCTTCATTGGGAAATTTTTCAAAACCATAACATCCTGTAATTTTCTAGTGATTTCTTTGTGAGTCAGAGATGAACTGGAAATGATGTAAGAGTGGGCGGGGCTTAGCAAAAGTAGGCGGAGCTTAGGAAAAGTGGGCGTGGCTTAGAAAAAAATACTTTATGAAAAGTGGGCGGAGCTTAGCAAAAGTGGGCGGGGCTTAGCAAAAGTGGGCGGGGCTTAAAGAAAAGTGGGCGGGGCTTATTGAATACCTTGTGGAAAGTGGGCAGGGCTTAACAAAAGTGGGCGGGGCTTAGCAAAAGTGGGCGGGGCTTAAAGAAAAGTGGGCGGGGCTTATTGAATACCTTGTGGAAAGTGGGCGGGGCTTAACAAAAGTGGGCGGGGCTTAAAGAAAAGTGGGCGGGGCTTAACAAAAAATAACCTGTGGCTCAGGAGGTGGTCAGATGAGAGCATTAAGAGAAGTTTATCATTTTGTAATGGCACAAATGGGGTATCTTAAAAAATATAAAGATTCAAATGTTTTGTTTGTCAATATTTTAGATGGGGATTATTGTGCAAAGAAAATTAAACTATTGAAGGAATTTGAGAATGAACAAATCTTTATAGGTTCAATGAGTGAGCTGTTCAACCCCCAGGTGTTCAATTCAATGAGGTTCAACCTCCAAGTTAAAAGGGGAGACAAATAAATATACCTTGGGATAAAAAGGGGATTTATTTTTAGGGAAAAAAATATGAATCGCTGAAAATCCCCCATTCATTTACATGGGGAAAAGTGAGCCAGAATCAGTATTCTTACCCTACTTGTATATGTATATGTATATGTATATATATATGTATATATATATATATATATATATATATATATATATATATATATATATATATATATATATATATATATATATGTATGTATATATATATATATATATATATATATATATATATATATATATATATATATATATGTATATGTATATATATATACGTATATGTATGTATGTATATGTATATATATATATATATATATATATATATATATATGTATATGTATATATATGTATATGTATATATATGTATATGTATATATATGTATATGTATATGTATATATATTTATATATGTATTTATATATGTATATATATATATATATATATATATATATATATATATATATATATATATATATATATATATATATATATATATATATATATATATATATATATGTATATATATATATATATATATATATATATATATATATATATATATATATATATGTGTATATCTATATGTATATATATATATATTTATGTGTCTATGTATATCTATATATATATATATATATATATATATATATATATATATATATATATATATATATATATATGTGTATATGTATATGTATATATATATATATATATATATATATATATATATATATATATATATATGTATATATATATATATATATCTTCTTCTTTCGGCTGCTCCCGTTAGGGGTCGCCACAGCGGATCATCCATATGATCCGCATAGTGATTTGGCACATGTTTTACGCCGGATGCCCTTCCTGACGCAACCCTGGTCGCCTCTTACGACACAGGGATATGGTACACCTATTTTAACTGGGGTATACACCGGCCCAGTACACTGGTACTCACTACGCCGACCTCGGAAGGATGACAGGCTGAGTCAACCCCCTGGTGTATTAATTCAGTGGCCCAACGGGGCTTGAACTCAGGACCTTTTGGATCCAAAGCTGCTGCCCTTAACACTGCGCCAACACCAGGATTATGTATATATATATATATATATATATATATATATATATATATATATATATATATATATATATATATATATATATATGTGTGTGTGTCATAGGAAGGAGAGAATCCAGTGGTGGATCTGGGGGGGGGGGTGCAACCCCCAAACCCCCCCTCTAGATCGGCCACTGGAATTGGAGGAGGAGTAGCAATCTGGGTAAAGGCCAGCATTGCATCGAGAGAAAGGGGTAACATTAATGAAGGAATGAATGTTGAGAATTCTGTATTGGTCGAGATTAGAGATTGTAAAAACAGGACGATCCGACCAGCGATAGCCAAGGATTCTCCGAAGACACCTGGAACAAAGGAATTAGGTCACCATTTCAGATCCCTAGTCAGAGTCCGAGTCACATCCGTAGAGCAAGACTGGAAGCACCAAGGACCTGAAGACACGGAATCTTGTCCTGCACAGCTACCTGCAGCACCACACCTCATGATCCAGTGAATCCATGACTCTCCAGGCCCGACCCAGGTGTCAATTAACCTCTGTCTTACAGCTAGCAGAGACATGAATATCATTGCCAGGGAAGTGAATCTCTTCCTGACCTCAACATCCTCACCACAAACAGGTACAGACAAGATAGCAGCATCCAAGATGTCATTGAAAGCCTGGATCTTAGTTTTGATCCAGGAAACCCGTAATCCCAGTGGCTTCGACTCCTCATTCATCACCTCGAGGACCCCCAAAAGGATATCCAGAGTCCCCACAAAGAGACTGCATCATCTGCGAAATCAAGGTCCGAGATCTTGACATTCCCAAACAATTCCCCGTGCTTGATCTCTCTGACATCCTCCCCAGGATCCAGTCCTTACAAGCGCTGAAAGGTTTGGTGGCAGTACACACCCCTGACAAACTCTAATAACAACTGGACATATGTCAGAGATGGTATAACCACATCTCCCAGCACTCTCAGTACCAGAGTAAAGACCAGACATCAGATTGATCAGTTTTCTTGGCACCCTACAAAGAGCAAGAATCCTGGTCAATGGTGTCCAGTGTCCCTAAAGAGACAAAACTCTTCTTTGCCCGATGGTGAGTTCCAAGACATCCACCGGCAACATCAACGACAGTGGTCTTGAAGGCACTACACAAATCTTCAGCATTCCCCAAAGCACTCAGACCCCCCCCGAAATTCCCACTCAGTCTGTTTGCAAACTCCTCAGCTACCCTCTCATCCTTAAGCTTGCCAACATCCAACCTATGTTGGGATGGTACCATTCTCCTGGATTTAAGCTGAAACTTCAGGGTAGCTACAACAAGCCTGTGGTCGGTGTTGAGGAACTGAGCACTCGGGTAGACCCTGCAATTCTGGATCATCCTCCAGCGACCATCAACGAGCACATGGTCAATCTCCTTTGCCACACCACCAGTGTTGGAATACCACATCCAGTGATGAGCCTGTAGATGCTGAAATCATAAACCAGCCACCCTAAGACCATGACTTCTTGCAAAGTCAAGGAGCTTAGTGCTATTCAGGTTCACTGTTCCAGACCCATGAGGACTAACATATGTCTCATAACCATCCCTATCAGTTCCAGTCGATGCATTGAAATCCCCCAAGACTAGAAGAGTATCTCACCTGAAATGACGCCGAAGGAGTGACGAATCCTTCATCTCATTATACGCTCGTTGACCGGTGTTACCTCAATAATTATCATTGGAGTCAGTTTATTGGAGTCAGCTACAGCAACTACTTGGGCATGGTAACCATCAGAGCGACCAGACCAATAGTAGGTGTAGCCACCCACCATGATCTCGCCACAATCTTGTCTCTGAACCTCAGAGAGTGCTGCAATACCGATGTCCAAACATTTGAGCTCAGATGATAATGGAGACAAGTGATCATCCTCTCCACCTCCAGTGTGTTCCTCTCGTTTCTCCAAGCCATGTTCTTCATTGAAAAATCCCATTCTTTTTGAGCATTGCTGTATGGTATTGAGAATATTGTTACGTCTGAGGGGGGGGGGGGGTATGCATTCAAAGGGTAATTAGGATGTTTAATTAGGTATGCCATGCTGTTCGAGTTTACCAGGATCTCGATGTAATAAGTAGCAATTCAGTGGTGATAAGTTGTCTAGTAAATGTCCATTTCTTTAAGGGGGAAATGATAATTGTCACGTAATTAGATAGGGAGACGGGTTAGGGTAAGTGTGTCTGCGTAAACCCTTTTAGTATTCCCTGTAGGCTTGCCGTGACGTAACAGGACAGTGCTGCGGATGGCTCCGCCCCGTGATCATGATTGGCGGAAGGCGACGGCAGAGGGCCAATAAAAGGGCTCGATTGGAAGTGATGAGGACTCGAGTATAAAAGGTTCTGTTCGGGAAAAGAAGTGGAAGAAGAGTCATAAAAAGAAAGCGTCTGGTCGAGGCTGTTGGTCTCGGAGCGTGCTCTCTTGTTGCGCTGGTTCGTTCCTCGATTCGTCGTGTCTCGTGGCCTTGCTGTGCCTCGTGCCTCACCTCAGTTGGCTCTGGAGTTCTGCTGGCTCGGAGTACGGGACCGAATGGCGGGCGGACCTGCCTCCCTCTCCTGCTTGCATCTTGGCGCCAGAACTGGCTCCCTGGCGGCTGTGAGCGGTCTTGGGCCTACACCACGGTGTCTCCTGCCCCTGACGAGCGCAACGCCAGCTCGTCCGGCGCCAATCCAGGGACTGTTGCATCGACACCACGGGCAAGCCTGACCACCAGGACCAGCTACGGTGTGTGTGTGGTGTGTGTGTGTGTGTGTGTGTGTGTGTGTGTGTGTGTGTGTGTATGTGTGTGTGTGCCTGGCACCTTAGAGGGTTTGAGATTTGTATATCCATTGGAATTGTTTGTGTTTTCCCCACGCCCGAACCCACACCACCATCCCGTCGAATCGCCCCGGATCCCTCCTCTTGCCGAGTCTTATTATTATTTCTGGTTAGAGAAATAAACATTATTAACTCAGTGAAAAGCGACTCGTGCCACCTTCCTTGTCCCATTTGCTGTAGAGCGATTAAAACCGCCATCTTTGGGTTATAAAAAATAAACCGCCTCCATCGTTTCGGCTCATTCTCCGTTGGTGGGACTGTTCAAGTCCCGTGGACGTCACAATATGTAAGAAATTATTATTATCATCATGTTCTTGAAGTGTACATTAAATGGCCAGCAGCACAGATACATCCTCAGTCTGTAAGGATGATTCAGAGATTGCCTTTGACCTGTCTACCCTGAGTTTGATTCTATACCCTGTAAGATTGGTGTTTCACCTGCAGAGGATTGCAGTGCAAAGTGCACAATACTTCGGATGGACATTAAGCTGGGTGTCCTATCTGCTAGCATTAACTGATTGATGCTCAATATCACACAGTGTCCTTCACGAAGAGTAAGTGAATTATCACTGGCACCATTGCCAAATTCCTCCAAAAATCAGCTCCAGTCGAACATCAGGCTTGGACATCTTGTTCATGGAAGACTTCCCATGTAAAAATGATACAGTTAGAACTATAGTACATGAGAGTAGCACTCTCATATACTGCAGTAGGTAACAGGTCCTACTACATTATTCTGCAGAGAATTACTGCAGGAAAGGAATGGAGTTTTTGCCTGGGTTGTGCCAACCTTGCCCCATGGCTGAGTCCACAATAATGTGGGATTAATTGGGATCATTGATAGTAGTAGTAGTAGTAGTAGTAGTTGTAGTAACAGTAGTAAGACACACTTGTCTTTTCCTCTGTGTCTTAATTGAAGCATTAAGGATACAGGGTCACCTTAAAGGGAAGCTATGGTTTATAGCCTGGAAAGAAAGAGAAAGTACAAACTGAAAATTTAAGTTTAGCAAAAATAAACAAATAAAGAGAAGATTGCCATAGACTTGGAATATATAATTAATCAATTCTGAAAAGAGGAAAAACCAAAGCCAGCTTGAGCCTAAAACAATAAACCAACACATATAATATCACTTTGAGGTTGGTACAGGAGCTGAAGCAAGCATTGCCAAGATGAGTCCAGACAGAACTAGAAGGGCACTCGGTCGAACACACCTCCACCACGTAATGCCTGATCCAGGAGAACATATCAGACCCAATACATTTTTGAGATATCGTGTTGTGTATTAGTTTCGCCTTATTAACCTTATCTCTCAATGGTGAAGAATCACTTAAAAAATTCCAGTTGTCGGATCCAGATCTTCACCAAAATCTACCCAGTTCGTACTTGTCACACACCCAACCTGTCCACAAAATTTCATCCTAATCCGTTCACAACTTTTTTTAAGATATCCTGCATCCAAACAAACAGACAAAAAACAGACAGAGGGGTGAAAACATAACCTCCTTCATCTTTTATGGCAGAGGTAATTAAGATTGCCATTTTACTAACCTGTTTGAAACAAGAGGCAAAGTACAACCAAAGGCTGGTCAGCTCAGCAGAATATTTGTTTAAACTAATTGATCAAGTCTCTGTTTCTGCCCAGCCATCATGTACACCTGTACAAACATCGCAATTACACCTGCTGGTGTCCACACAACAACATTAGATAACATATTGAACTCTAGTTTGCATTATGCAGAAGTTGAACCTTGAAAACATTGGTTATGGTCATTGTTAATGTATATTGTCACAAAATGGGGGGTCCCACAGAACCCAAAGTGCACTTGACCTCAGCTATCCCGTGTTATTGCAAGTTGGTGTGATCATTCTTTCATTGCACCATGCCATGAGAAATGGCCAAGTGATTTTAACTCCTCATAGTCAGAAAAATCAATGTCACTTTCTATAATTTAATGTTTTTATAAAATATAGATGCATCAAAGGAAGTTAAAGTCAAAGGAATTCCATGATTCCAAAGTTTCATAAGTTTGCAAATCAAATTATTTCCATGATTGCAACAATACATTTGACGTGGATTTCTGTCCTCGAACCGCGTCGTGATCGAAAGGATTCTTGATTGTTGAGGGATCTTGACCTCCTCGAGGATTCAACGTCTAGCCGACTCAGTGTTGCATGTATCGGGATAAAATAAACCACAGAAGTCCAGTAATAATCAATGTCCACAAGGAGTTCTTTCTTCTGTACCATTTATTTGCTCTCTCCCAGATCATTCTCCCCCTCCCCATATATCCATTCCATTTTATAAGCAGAGAGGCCTTTGATCGCAAAAACAGAATGCACAGCTTATCAGCCCGGTCACCTTGTACTTTCAGAAACCCAAGCAATGTCCAAAGTGTCAAAGAAAGACAAGATTATAAGTAGGTGGTAGGCCTTAACAACTAAATAGTAGAACAGTAGAGGAAAAACACAAACACTTTGACCTACTCAGACTGAGGCAAAGGTTTCTTGTCTAGAGAGTAATAATTTCCCCAACACTCCCCCCTTGTTGCCTAATAAGGCAACACTAGTTAAGTTTAACGATATATATTTTCTCTTCACTTGGAAATACATTCTCTCTTGCGTTTGAGTGTGCCCATTTTCTTGGGTAGTCACATCCCCCCTTTTCCCCATCGTAGAGCTCAGTCCCTTAGCCTTTCCTGTCCCGCAAGCCAGGTGGCTTCATGTGGTTGTACAGCTTCGGACCTGGTTGAGGTTCCGGTAGGCCCCTAGGCCGATAGAAGATAAGGCTACCCGTTGGGCTGCACAGCTGATTTTCGACAACCTATTTCGGGAACAAAGCAGATGAGCAAGAGTGGATTGACAATTCCCGTGAATATTGAACACATTCATTTGCGCTACTTATGGATTTCCAAGTTCAGGTTCTATCTCAAAAGAGTCGTAGGACTCAGTGTCAAAACCAGGGTATGAGGGTGGTGCTTGGGCCACCATCACCTTTTAGCAGTATTCCTCTTTAGACAAGAAACAATCAATGCCGGCATTGTAATTGTTGCACATCTAACAAGCACCACTACAATGATGATCCACAATAACCCAACGGAAATCCAATGCAATAGGGTAGTTCCCCAGCCTCCAAAAATCCCTTCAAACCAGGAATAAAGCCCATCTTTCGTAAAATAATTGTGATACTTGGCTCCTTCTTGCTTAATCTTGTCAGCTATGTTCGTGATTTTCTCCGAGTTATCAGGGATATAAGTACAACACTCAGAGTTAATTACAGCACACGTTCCTCCTTGAGCTGCGAGAATGAGGTCGAGCGCAACTCGGTTTTGCATTGAAACTGCACGTAGGGCGACGACCTCCGAGTTGATATCAACCATGCCGAGAGCAGTTTTATTTGCCAATAATTCAAGCGAAGCAGCTAACTCTGCCAATCCCACAGACGTTTGTCCAACACCGTAGTGAGGGATTAAAATCATGAAGAACAGTTCAGTTGACGTGAAACCCCGTTTACCCCGTTTCAAATGCTCAAAAGGTGACTTAGATAACAGGCGCATATGTGGCAAAATGAATGACAAGAAACAAGATCCACTCCAATTAACTGGAAGCCATGGGTATGCTCGATTTCCACACACGAAATAGGTATTATTTAAAGCGACTTGTGGTCCCATCGTGTGATTTTCATAAACATAATGACTGCATTCAGAATTCCCTAATCTTCTTTCTCCCCATGCCTCTTGTACCAAGCATAGTTCGGGTTTTTCTGTTGCCCGTTCAACCATAAAATGTGGAGGCATTTTACTTAAATTAAAATTTGGCCAAAACCAGTTACTGAAATTTCGTTGTCGGAGGCAATTTCCATTTCCATTGGTAACGATGTGGTCGTCAAGGTTATTATCTTGTTTATCCCAGTTTCTTTCCTTTGCCCAGTACCCACACCATTCACTCAGATTGAATGGTATAGCCAGAAGCGGTATCCCAGTAACTGCTGAATGAGGTATCTTAGTACAAACCCAGCAATTGGTTTTATTAAAAGCTTTCGCGTGTTTACGAGAAAGAGCCAGATAAGTGTTTATTCCATGTGGTGAACCCACTTTGCTCGTTAAGCTTCTTCGGTCTCTGAATGCCCTAGGCTTAGTTTGGTGGGTAGTCTGATAGGCCCATCTCCAAAGAACATGCAAATAATGTTGATCACAGACAGTACTTATCGGATTAACAGGCCAAGTACACATTGTACAACTTGCATTTAGTAGTACAAATAATCCTGCAATGGAAAGAATCATTAAAGTTATCAGGAAGCAATGTTCTCCTCGGGTTCTTTTCTGCCGTGTGCCAGTTTGCAGTGTGTGGCATGGATCCATGTTGCTCTTCCTTTACACTTCACAGCTGCATGGGTAGTTAGCAGTATTTGAAATGGCCCACACCAACGTGCCTGAAGAGAGTTCTTCCGTTTGTAAATTTTCACGTAAACAAAGTCTCCGGGTTTGAAGTTGTGATGATCAGATGTGGCTGGTTCTGGCAGAGCTTGTTTAACCTGTGCATAAAAAGTTCTTACAGCATGATTCAGAGAGACACAGAACGTAAGCAACGTGTCGTCCATTTGCTGCACGTTCATGTCTTTTATAGTCAAAGGAGGTGAGTTCGGTAATCTCATAGGTCTTCCCATCAGAATCTCATGCGGAGATAAGCCAGTGTTTCGATTTGCGGTAGATCTCATAGTCATGAGAGCAATTGGCAGAGCATCTGGCCATTTTAATCCAGTTTGTTCACAAATCTTGGCCAGTTTATTCTTCAGGAATCCATTTTGCCTCTCTACTGCCCCCGCAGATTGCGGACGATGCGGGCAGTCGAAATGTTGCTTTATTTGCAATACGCGACATAATTCTTTCACCACTTCGGCTGTGAAATGAGTACCTTGGTCACTGGAGATCCTACAAGGTATTCCAAACCTACAGATGAAATCCTTCATCAACAGTTTAACCACAGTAATGGCATCTGCTTTCCGACAAGGGTAAGCCTCAACCCATTTGGTGAACAAATCGACGATGACTAACGCAAATTCAAAACCGCAGCATTTTGGTAACTGGACAAAATCCATCTGGATATGAACAAAAGGTCCGAATGGAATTGGATGGCCCCCTGGGGCCATCTCCACCCCCCTTGCTGGGTTATGTTTTTGGCAAATATGACATGTCTTACAATACTGTTCTGCAATTGGACTAAACCCCGGGGCGAACCACTGTCTCCCAATTAAAGCACTCATGCCGCCTTTGCTAGTATGCCCGGCCCCATGTGCCAATCGGGCGAGCCAAGGTAATAGAGCTCTTGGTGCCACCACACGACCATCAGATGATCTCCATAATTTAGATTCATTATCGAATTCACATCCAGCCAGTATCCACAAATCTCGTTCTTTAGCACTGACAGCTGTCTGCAAAGTGTTTATATCGTCAATGGTCGGTGTTGCCTCTTGTCTCAATACACATTGTGATATTAAAAGAGCTCTGGTGTGGGCAGCAGATTTTGCAGCTGCATCTGCCCTGGCATTTCCCCGTGAGACGTCATCAGATCTCCCAGTGTGGGCGTCACATTTTACCACTGCAATTTGGTGAGGCAGAAGTATTGCTTCCAGTAGATTCGCAATCCATGTTCCATTCCTTACTTGTGTACCTGATGACGTTATAAAACCCCTTTCGCGCCAGAGTGCTCCGAATTCGTGTACAGCACCAAAGGCATAGCCGGAGTCAGTGTAGATTGTCACTATTTGGCCTTTGGCTAAATGGCATGCACGAGTGAGGGCGAACAGTTCTGCCTGCTGCGCGGAACAGCTCTCAGCCAATCTCCCGCTTTCGATTACTTCGTGATCAGAGCAAACGGCGTAGCCTGTTAATAAACATCCATCAGGTGCACGCGATGATGAGCCGTCGACATATAGAACCAATTCAGAATTTTGGATTGGTGTGTCTTTCAAGTCAGGACGGGGTTGACACGTGTGGGCGATTATCTCTTCACAATTGTGAGGATCACCATCTTGTACTCCTGGCAACAAACTAGCAGGATTCAGCGGTGCGCATCTCCTAATCGTAATGTTCGTGGGTGCTGTGAGTGAGAGTTCGTATGTTGTTGCTCTTGAAGCCGACAAATGTTGTGTTTTCGTTTTTAACAATACAGCTGTCACTGCATGCGGTACCAGGAGAATCAAAGTGTTTCCCGCGACGAGCGCTTCGGTCGCCTGCACCGCGAGCGAAGCGGCTGCTACTGCCTTGAGACAAGGGGGAATCCTTGCGCTACCGGATCCAATTTAGTACTATAATATGCAACAGGCCGTAATTTATTCCCGTGCTTCTGTGTCAGCACAGATTGTGCGAATCCCTGTCTCTCACATGCATACAAATGGAAAGGTTTTTCATAGTTTGGTAAACCCAGAGCGGGAGCCGAAGAAAGAGCCTGTTTTAACGTTACAAAAGCCTTGTCTGCATTTTGTGTCCATGCAAGTGGGCTGGGCGCGTTTGCCGAACCAATGTCCACCAGGGGGCGCACTAAGGCCGCATAATCTGGTATCCACTGTCTGCAATAGCCGGTCACTCCGAGGAAAGACCTCATCTGTTTAGCAGTAGTTGGCTTGGGCAGGTTTAATATTGCCGCTATACGTTCAGGGGAGATGCGTCTTGTGTCTCCCTTCAGAATATGTCCCAAATATTTAACTTCTTCTTGGCAAAATTGCAATTTAGCTCTCGATGCTTTGTGTCCTTTCCTGGCTAAGGCCCTCAACAATGTCAATGTATCTCGTTCGCATGCGTCTTTTGACGCTGAACAGATCAGCAGGTCGTCAACATATTGAATCAGTGTGGACCCACAAGGGAAAACTACATCATCCAAGTCGTCTTTGAGGGCCCTCGAGAATAATGTTGGACTTTCACAATAACCCTGGGGCAATACAGTCCAAGTGTATTGCTTTCCCTGGTAGGTGAATGCAAACAGAAACTGTACTTCTTGGGCTATTGGTATACTAAAAAAAGCTGAACAAAGATCCACAACACTAAAATAGGTAGTGTTACTTGGGATGCTTGATAGAATGGTAGTTGGATTTGCAATTACAGGAAAAGCTGGAATTACCGCATCATTCACTGCCCTCAAATCCTGTACGAATCTCCACGTTGGTTTCCCAGGTTTTCTCACAGGTAGGATCGGTGTATTACATTGACTAACAGTGGGAATAATTATCCCTTGTTTCAATAGTGCTTCCACGACAGGAGCAATTCCTACCTCTGCTTCTGGAGACAAAGGGTATTGCGGTTTTCGAGGCAGTTTCTTTTTTGGATCTATAGTGATCTTGATTGGATTCATACTTTTAATTTGGCCGACATCGTTGGCATGTGTTGCCCACAGACAAGTCGGGACTTGTTCGAGTATTTCAGGTAATTTTCCTGACCCATTTAATTCTGAGAGATCGACCACCTCAAACACAGCTTTTGCTGATCCTTGACATTCTGTCCAACAGAATCCCTGTTCCCCGATCTTCCAAAGTCCGTTTACTTGGCTCGATTCCATCAAAGTCGCTTGTGATGCTTTTTTCAAAGAGGTTACCATGTGACCAATGTCCGTTTCTTGGTAACCTTCTGCAATCGCTAAAGTAACATGTGGTGTAACACTGGACGGTTGGTTCCACAATTTTAATTGTTCCTGCGTCAGATGCACCTCCAGGCCAATTCCTTGCTTCCCAATCCAAATTGTTCCCAACACTAAGTCAAAGGTCTGGTGTAATTTCGAGAGTGTTTCACTCGCATAGACGTTATCTTTTCCCTTGATGTTGCAATCTGCAATGCAATGTAGTCGAGTCTGTAAGTACCGTCTGTCCATGCCGTGTTTACTCACCCAATCGAGCACCTCGGGTACGTTTCTCTCCAAATGTGATAAATATTCCTGCAAATGGTTAAATGCTTCACAATTAATCACAGTCCATTGATATACAAGATTTTCTGTATTTTCCTGTAATAAATTCATCATAGTTATGTGTGATTCGTGAGGTATTTCTAAATATACACCATCAGGGGTACACTTAATTGAACAATTCAGCTTGCATAACAGATCTCTCCCCAACAGATTAATTGGTGTATCAGTTGCCATCAAAAATGCATGGTTTGCAGACAATGGTCCAATTTCCACCCGGAGCTGCTCTGTCAGTGGAATCGTACTAGCAACTCCTGACATTCCCACTACTTTTACTTGTTCTCGCGATAACGGGGCGTCTGGGAAATCACTCCTTCTGAGCGCAGATTTGGTCGCTCCTGTGTCGACTAAGAAAGGAATCTCTTGGCCTTCAATTTTCAAAGTCAATTTCGGTTCGTCACATGGTTTCAAAGTCAGGAAGGGTAACTCAGACGAAGTCGCTTCTTTTCTTTGTCATAAAACGAATGGGTTTTGGGTTTGAAATGAACCTTGAGATGGAGGAGGAAGAAATGAGGGTGGAGGAGGAGGGAACGAGGCTGGAGGAGGAGGAGGAGGGAATTCGGTTTGAGGTGCAGTGGGTTGAAATGAACCAGCTTGCTCAAACTGTGTTCCCCATCTTTCCTGCTGTCTATAATATGGATTTTCATTCACTGGAGGCGTGGAGTGTCTGCGAGTTTCATCTCTGTATTGTGCCGCTGGTCTCTGTTCTACCGGTTCATACGAACTATAAGTTCGACTGTTTCTACGATTTCGGCATTCATTAGCCCAGTGCCCTTGTTTTCCGCATGTATAACAGAAATCTCTGCGCTGGTCTCTGTATTTTGGTCTCTGACGGTAATTGGTTTGCCCTCGGTTTTGTGAATTATATCTCACATTCCTTTCCCCGGGGCATTCA
This sequence comes from Eptatretus burgeri, assembly GCF_056783735.1. Taxonomy (NCBI): domain Eukaryota; kingdom Metazoa; phylum Chordata; class Myxini; order Myxiniformes; family Myxinidae; genus Eptatretus; species Eptatretus burgeri. The sequence goes on from NC_140978.1 coordinate 2,400,781, forward strand.
CCTTGACCTTGAACCTGGGATAGCATTAATGTTGATTCGTTTTCCTCGTCAGAACGATGTTTCAACAATGAATTACAATGCGTTACATATTCCATCAAGTCTTTCACTTCCTTTAATTCCCAACCAATACATACTCGCTTTATCTCATTTTGTAATTTGGCCGTCAAACCATTAAGGTAGACATGAGCAAATGGTACCCCCTCTTCTTTCAGTCCAGAGTGACATTGGTATACACCCCGAAAACGCTCTAAGAACTCCAATGGGTCCTCGCCAGCGCGTTGCCTGCACACCTGTATTTTTGCCCAGTCGGTCTTAAGTATTACCACCTCTGTGACAGCGTCAATGAGGGTGTCAATATGTTCTTTGAGCTCCTCCCTGTCTCCAGGAGCTTCATCTGGCCATGCAGCGACCTGTTTCAATTGTCGGAGTAACCCTTCTGGTACCACTAATTTTAATAATATTTCCATGTCCATATATGTTGGCTGATGGCATGCCACCACCACGCGTAGTTCCGCCTGGAATTTTTTGGGTTCTCCCGTATCTTCGGCATCTCATTTACGATGGCTTTTAATTCAGAGCCCCACGGACGATATATTGCTTGTACCTCCCTTGCACCTGGGTAATCTCGCAATGGAAACGCGCCAATGAGTGCCTCATCATCTCCGTCCTTCGCGGTCTCCGGCATTATTTTTTTGATCGAGTTTGTATTTTACCCTTGTCAGCAAGAGGAACTTTATTTTTGCTTTGTGTTCTTGTTTCTTTCTTAATTACTCGCCTGGCTCCCCGTTGAGCCTCTCCTTGCCCTGTGGCATCATCTCCCTCTGTCTCTCCCGCTTCTTCGTCCTCGAGCGGTTGTGCTATCGGAACTGTGCACTCTGGCCATGTATCTGAGTCTTCTTCTTCATCCTCAAATCTGACAGCCACTGCTCGCTGTCTCTTGGTTTTATTTTCAAGTCTCACCGGCATTTGCTTCGTTAATTGGTCTAGCTGACCCTTCAGGTTTAACAACCGTGCCTTTTCGTCTCTGTCATGACATTCCTTCATCCAATTTATATAAACGCTCCAGTTCACCTGCTTCTGGACCTTTTTGTCACTATTTTTCACTTCCAGTACTTTTCTTAAATTGTCTAAACACTCGTGATCGAACGTTCCATTCTCAGGGAAGGGTAATCGACTATTTTTGGTCCAATTGCACCATTTCCCCATGTCTCTCACAGCTTCAGGCCCATACTTATCAAACATAATTCTTGCACATGTACCTCTCCGTGGTTTTTGAATACAATTTTCCTCGGTATACCCATTTTCCTTCCTTTTACAATTTCTATTTCCCATCTCTAAAATCACACAAATCACAACCGCTAAATTCACTCTAAAATCACAGAATAAAATAAATCGCACCCTCGGAGAACCCCCCCTGCTTACCTTCGCTCAAGCACTTGTCGTTCCTCCAGGCACTGCCTCCGGCAGATTAAGCACCTCCGGTCACGAGCGCCGCACAACGCCGATTCGAATCCGTGTCACTGGCACCAACTGACGTGGATTTCTGTCCTCGAACCGCGTCGTGATCGAAAGGATTCTTGATTGTTGAGGGATCTTGACCTCCTCGAGGATTCAACGTCTAGCCGACTCAGTGTTGCATGTATCGGGATAAAATAAACCACAGAAGTCCAGTAATAATCAATGTCCACAAGGAGTTCTTTCTTCTGTACCATTTATTTGCTCTCTCCCAGATCATTCTCCCCCTCCCCATATATCCATTCCATTTTATAAGCAGAGAGGCCTTTGATCGCAAAAACAGAATGCACAGCTTATCAGCCCGGTCACCTTGTACTTTCAGAAACCCAAGCAATGTCCAAAGTGTCAAAGAAAGACAAGATTATAAGTAGGTGGTAGGCCTTAACAACTAAATAGTAGAACAGTAGAGGAAAAACACAAACACTTTGACCTACTCAGACTGAGGCAAAGGTTTCTTGTCTAGAGAGTAATAATTTCCCCAACACATTCTTATATCCTTAATTAAATACACAAATGCACAAGAATTCACAACTAGGCTGGGTGGCTGTTCATATATTACGTTTGCACAGTCTGATATTCACATGTGACGTACCCACATTTTGGTGCTCATTGAATACATTGCAACGCAGTTTGTCGTGACTCAAACGGATAACATTTTGGTCGTCGGTGAGCCGAAAGTATCTGATTTATAATTTCTCTTGAGGACATAATGTATTGCTCTTGAGTCTGAGCTCTTACATTGTTGTTACCATGGACATAGCCATGGACATTGGCACAACCAGGTGGGGGGGGAGTGAGGCTCAGGAGGTTCGAGCCCCCTCCTTGGTTCGAGTATGGTAGAAAATCGTCTGACTGGATTAGCGCTACTGGTAGGTAAGGTAGTGCATCGCAGTCGGCGCATCTCAGTAGAGACTGTGATTGACAATCTTGTACACCCTGCCACCTTGATGTTGTACTCTAATATTTTGTGTACCTCTGCTACTTACTAATTTAGCAGGTAACCTTAGCCCCAAACCCCAAGTGATGTGACCAGGAGTAGGGTTGTGGTTCCGTTTAGTCAGAGAAGCTGGAGGAGTTTTCAGTCCCTCTCCCTTACTGCAACATGGATTTATGTTTCATCTGTGTTTGTCAATTGGTTTCTGTTGCAGGGGCGGATCCAGAAAATTTTTAGGGGCTGTTCACTTAAGGTTAAGATGTTCTCGTATTGACTATTGTGAAATATACCACCAAGCCTTATTCAAGTCAACATAATTGTCGAGGAAAAAACGGTGAATCTATCCAGAGCGAGCAGTGTTCAACCATAAATTTACTTTCTCCACAGGAACAATTGGGAATGGAGCTACTTGACGAAAAGACCTCAAGCCTGTCACTCACTGATTCTAAAGAAAAGCTGAAGATTTTTTAATCTTTGCGACAGATCTTTAAAATAACAATGTAAATACACAATAAGTTTCCAAACGAAATCAATGAAAATATCGAACGGACAAACACAAAATGCGGCGAAATGTCCCCGAGCACTAAACCTAAACTCACCATTGCGGATCATCAGATCATTAATTATAATAGTGGATGATGTAGCCACTGAAACTTTGAATTATATGGTGAAATAGTTCAGGATTGTACTGTGCTTTGCTGTAGGACACGATCCCGAAAATGTTGCCTTTCTCTTCGGAGCCATAACTAAACACTGAACTGTAAGGGATTAATATAGAACCAGCGGCGAAAATTATTGCAGCTCGGATTAATTGCCGATTGAAAGCAAAAGATGTGCCATTGCCATTTGTTCAGTGATATCTCACACGTCGATCATGTGACATAATTGTGATGGCAGAGGGGAAGGGTGGTTCACGTGCATCTGGTGAACCCCCCTCCCCCCCCCCCCAGATCCGCCATTGTGTTGTGTTTCATGTTTTTATTTCTTTGCACAGAGATCGAGAGATATAGTAATTACTTTTATGATCAATAACACTGGGCTGCATTTGAAATATTTTTTTCAGAGGTCGAGGTTTTCTCAACGGTCCTTATATGTTTTTTGCATGCTGAATTCAGAAATGTATCTAATTTCGCTCAATCAGGTCAAGCTTTTATGCTATCTCAATTTTAAGGAAAAAAAGAATCAAAATTTTTGTTTTTTTAATTAGCATTTTTTTCTCTTCAAAATCAGACTTACATTGACATAAAATGTACAAACTATACATATAATGACGTGCAAGTATACTTCATGTGGAAGAAAGTGCCTTCTCAATTACTTTCATTTCAATTTCAGAAAAATATAGATAAATCGTTTCTGGCAACACCCAACTTCAGTCGCTCCAGCAGTCGCTGTTTTCCTTCGTCTTTTTAATGTTGAATTTCACATTAACGGTACTTGTGTGTCATTTTATATATAGTTTGTACATTTTCTGTCAATGTAAGTCTGATTTTGATTTTTAAAATGCTAATTAAAAAAAAAATTTTGATTATTTTTTTTCCTTAAAATTGAGATGGCATAAAAACTTGACCTGATTGAGCGAAATGAGATACATTTCTAAATTCAACATGCAAAAAGCATATGAGCACCGTTGAGAAAACCTCTGAAATGACGCAGACCAGTGTAATTTATCGAAGCGAATGTTTAAATTCTCTTTGTTTTTAGCTATGTTATTGAGTTGAATGATTTTGATAACCTGTGCTCGCTTGTGTGATCATTACATTTGTTGTAATTGTGATGCTATTGCAAAGGGTGTGTAGTAGTATAATAAAAATTGTGTATTTTTAAACATGCTGTGTCCATCCACATCTGAGAATGGTAAACGGATTAGTTCACATAAAGTACATTTTCAGTCACAATTAGAAGGTTTTACCGCTTAGCTATTCCTTGCTATTTCATTAATGTTCGACTTTTGCTCTCATTGGTCTCATAATTTATTTTTGAATGGAAGGATGGTGGGAGACACCAAAAAAATACTGCATCAACAATATTAAAAGTTCTGTACATTAATCATGCTACATTAATGGGGTAAACATGATTGCTTTCTGCACATTTCCCATGATGCTGTGCCCCTTAACTTATAACAATGCGACATCGCAGCTCATTATCTCCAGAGTTGCTGCAGCGAGGTGCTTTTTGTGGGCACATTTTTTATCTCAATTTTAATTGAACTTGTAAACTATTGTTTGAAACACGTTTATGTGTTCTCCAGAAGTTAGATGGTCCATACATTTTTTATGGGACATTCACAGAATTATTATAAGGCATTTATATGCAGTGCTGCTTTAAGAAGCAACACTTACTGTCCGTCATAAGTTGACTTCAGTTCATTAAGAATCAATCCAAAAGTGAAGACTGATGCCACCTGGTAGTCAAACTAGAATAGAGACAAATCAGCTCTTGAAAACCATAACTGAGCCAACTAGATTAAAATTTATTGTTAGTCTGAGCAATCAAGTTTCCTGGGATGAACTGTTTCACCTCTGCCCATGAATATTTTTAATACTAGTTACTGAGTTGCTTCAATTTTGTGATTTTTTTTTAAAATATGGGTTAGTACCCGATTACTGTAATGGGTACCAGGAAGCAAATGCCACTTGCAGCCATTGCTGTGTGCATCCTGACCGATAGGAAATGCCCACCACACATTAACTTGCCTGTTGTACATAAAACTGTTATGGGAGCAGTTCTTAATCTGGGGTGAACTGGTCAATAAAACATGTTTCCTCTCCGGGGTAATTTGTCTAAAAACATTGAGAATTTAATTCTCATCCTGATATTGACCACAGTGCAATCCAACGGAGGGAACGTAGGGGGCTATCCCTCTGTTAAGCTCATGCCTATTATGCGGAGATTATGCAAATCTTTAGCCAGCAGAGTCAGATATATAATAAAGAAAGACCCACCCACATCTCACACCTGTGAATGGAGAGAATAACCAATCAACTCTCACCTACTCAATTAAACCCAAGTGGCTATGATAATACAAATAAATCGACTCCTCCCATGCTCTTAGAGCTGAAGAAGCTGCATAAAGCAACCAAGAAAGCTGATCAAGAAAAGCCCTTTACTGTTTCCAACCCTTCCCAGAGATCCTCCACAGCTGTAAAAACATTCACAAATAGTACACACATGAGAATCCCAATGCTACACACCCACTCAGCTGCTGGATCAGTTTCATCGCTTGTTGGTGAATCATCAGCGACGAATCATCATATATATATATATATATATATATATATATATATATATATATATATATATATATATATATATATATATATATATATATATATATATATATATATATATATATATATACTGTATATCGACATATATATATATATATATATATATATATATATATATATATATTTATATATATATATATATACACACACATGCACGCAAACATGCATGCACACACGCACACACACACACACACACACACATATAAACATATATTCTTTCAAAGAAACTTGCTCTCCCTCATGCACAGATTTATCCCCTCTCGTGTTCAGTTGTCTTACCCTTCCTCCCGCCCTTGGTTTACTGAAGCTTGTAGCGAGGCAGTTGTCCTGAAACAACTTGCCTTTGCCTCATGGAAAGCAAACCAAACTGAGAGCAATCTCAGTTCTTTCCACAAAGCTCGGAACAAGTGTGTATCTACCCTTAGGAGAGCCAGAAAACAACATCTTTCTCATCTCAAGTCTGAACTCTCAAACCTCTCTCCCTCCTCAAAATCCTGGTGGCGTTTAATAAAATCTGTTTCTGGTGTATGTTCCCCCTCCATCCCCTCCCTTACCTCAAATGGCCGCACTGCTGATTCCACGCGTGATAAAGCTGAATGTCTAAACTCGGTGTTTGCAGCTAAATCTTGTGTCCTAAACCCATCTCTATCTCTGCCCACTTTACCCAGTCGCACCCAACTGTCCCTGGACTCTGTATCCTTTTCTCCTGACAAGGTGGAGAGCTTGCTTTCAAACCTCGAGTCAGATTCTGCAACCGGTCCAGACGGCATCAGCCCACGTGTCCTCAAAGCCTGCTCTTCTGCTCTTGCTCACCCTCTCTCTGTTCTATTCACCCTCTCATTTGCCCAAGGTCATCTGCCATCTGCTTGGAAATCTGCTAACATCACTGCCCTGCATAAAAAAGGTGCAAAAACAGATCCCTGTAACTACAGACCAATCAGCCTTCTCCCAATCATCAGCAAGGTGATGGAATCCATCATCGCTTCAGATATGAAATCCTTCCTCTTCTCCAATGGCTTGATTTCCAATCATCAATTTGGTTTCAGACCAGGTCACTCTACCCTGGATATGCTGCTTCTGCTCTCCCATCAATGGATGGAGGTCCTCAATGCCAGACAGGAAATCCGAGCCGTATCCCTGGACATATCACGTGCTTTTGACACAGTCTGGCACCCTGCCCTACTCACCAAACTCTCTTCCCATGGTATTCAAGGCCATCTCCACTCATGGCTCGCAGACTTCCTCTCCTGTCGCAGTCAACGTGTGGCCCTAAATGGAGTTCTTTCATCCCCTCTTCCTGTGCAGGCTGGAGTTCCTCAAGGTAGCGTTCTGGGCCCTGTTCTTTTTCTGGTTTTCATCAATGATCTCTCGGACTCTCTGGAAAATCCTCTATTTCTCTTTGCCGACGACTCCACCCTCTGCCGTACCATCTGTCATCCCTCAGACCGGCAAGCAGCAGCTTCCTCGCTCACTGCAGATCTGGATAAAATCACAAACTGGTCCAACACGTGGAACATGTCTTTCAATCCAGACAAATCTCACACTCTCACTATGTCTCTTCGAAAGGACCGTTTACAAAACCCCCCCATCCACTTTCTCAACAATCTTCTGGAAGAAGTCTTTTCTTTCAAGCTTCTGGGTCTCACTATCTGCCATGACCTTTCCTGGGAAAGTCACATTTCCAACCTCGCCTCAAAAGCCAGTCGCCGACTGGGAATCCTCCGTCGTGCTAAGTCCTTCCTCGGCCCTCTTGAGCTCCTGACCACTTACAAAGCTTTTGTCCGTAGCCTGATGGAGTACTGCTCTCCCCTCTGGGCTGGTGCTCCTGCCTCCCACCTTTCTCGGCTTCACGCTGTCGAAACCAGGGCATTTAAGATCATCGGCATCTCCCGCAATGAAGCTGAGTCTTTGGGCCTCTCACTCAATCACCGCAGGTTGGTCGGTGGTCTTTCTGTCTTCTACCAACTCCTCTCCAGCCTTGCCCCCCCTGCTATCTCTGCGATTTGTCCCCACCACATTTCCACAGGGCGCTCAAGGTCCGCCAACAACCCCCTTCTGGTAAAACTACCAAAATCACGAATCACTGCTCATCTTCACTCTTTCATTCCTCTTTTTTCCTGCCTTTGGAATAAACTTCCTCACTCTATTCTTTCTCATTCTTCCCTCCAGGCTTTCAAAACAGCTGTTCACCACCACCTCTTATCTTCCCCCATCCAAATCCTCGATCTTTTCTACCCCCGATAATCCACCCAAGCCCACTTCCTTCATTTCTCCTGCTTTCCTTCCTGAAAGTCCCTGAAATGTCCATCTTCTCTTCGCCATGTTCCCCGTCCCATCCCCATCCCTCTCCCTTCCACAGTTCACCTAATGTGTCTGTTCCCCACTGTTTTGTCCCTTCCACTCCCGCCCCTCTTGTCTCATGCCTCCTTGCTGTGAGTTGTGTGTTAGCTCTCATACGAGCCTCGACCAAGGTATACAAAAAAAAAATAAAAAAAAAAAAATATTGTTGTGGGATGGGGGTCTGGGTGAGAAGACCACCATGGGGGGGGGGGGGAAGCTATCTTGAGTTCCCACCAGACTCATCGGAATTGCAGGTCGTCGCACACGGATAATTCCATGATGCGGCGGGTCGCCAACCAACCGTGAACGCCAATAATTCAACCACGTGACTTAGGGTCCTCCATCGAGTTAATCCGGTTACGTAAAAAATAATCACGTGATCTAATTACTGGGGGACACCTCCCTGGTACGCCTTGTCTGAACCGGATCACTTTCGCGGATCAGATGCAGCCGAGCGATACTACCGGCTAAAAGGAATTGGTCATTGGGACTAAAGTCCCGGCTAGGTTAGGATATAGACCATGCTGGATCAATGAAAGAAAAGACAAAAATTAGCTAGCAACATTTCTACAAAGGATTTATTACAGGCAGGTGAGGAAATATATGTGGCACAAGTAATTGAGTTTATTGTTGTGTTTAAGCAGAGATAGGAAGAAAAGTGTGGTGCGACAATAACACAAGCAACTTACGAAAGCAGACACAGAGCAGAGTTATCCCGATATACCTTATGCAATCTTAACTTAAGTGAGGACAGGTGCCATAACACACACACACACACACACACACACACACACACACACACACACACACACACACACACACACACACACACACACACACACACACACACACACACACACACACACACACACACACACACACACCCGGTGAAGAAGAGTTGATGAGAAGAAAGAGGAGAGGATGAGGCTAATGGTGTCTCAATACCTTGCATGATTGACTGACCGTGCCACCAATACGTTTTGGGGGGATGCTCCGCTGGGCGATACCTCCCTGACAGCTGGCGCGTCGTCTCCTGCTTCGTGCAGCTAAGCATCGATCCCGATAATGGGGCACTCCCGATAGGCGTGACGGAGGCACTTTGGGCGGAGTCAGAAGCGAGTTGGCGAGGAATGGCATATTTTATTTTATTTTTAATGTTGAAGGCTACAGGCATGGACTGAATAGTCCTCATCAATGCCAAGCCTTAAATAAAAGAACTGCATGATTAGAAAATTAAGAAAAGAGAGAATAGTCCAATATTTTTTGAGAAAGAAAAAAAAATCTGCTTTTTGAAAAGGAGATGGTCCTAAGTGTTTGGGAAAACATGAGACGGTAAAGAGTTCCAGAGTTTGGCAGTGGAGGGAAAGAAACAAACATCACAATGGCCCACCCTTGAATTGCCAATGGCCACACAATAATAATGTGATGTAGTGGCTTGTCGAGTGTTCCTTGGTCTCGCTCATGTTGGAGGTACACAAGCAGAAAGTTCTTGTGAGCAGAAACCGAAGTAATATCTGTAGAAAAGAGAAAGAGAGCCAACTCTACGGCGAAATTTGAGCGGGTCGAGTTTTGAGGTCACATTGGTGGAGTTGACAAGTCGAATAACTTTGGATTCAATTCTGTCCAGTAAGTATGTGGAGCTGGAACCTCCCCAGATGTGAGAGCAGGACTCTATACAAGGATGAATCCATCCTTTATACAGTTGGAGAAACTGTTCAGAGGAAAAGAATCTTCGACATCTGAACAGGACTCTTAATTTCTTCGAGGCAGACTTAGCTATTTGCGTAATGTGTGGATTCCAGGATAAATTTGATGTCAGAGTAATACCTAGTAGGTTTATTGTATCACATGGTGTAATTGTAGAGCTTTCAAAGGAGATTGGAGAGTTGAGAGGAGTTTTAGAGAGAGAGATGAGAAGAAATTGAGTTTTTGATGCATTAAACTTAACTTGATTACATTTGCCCCACTGGGAGGTCTTGTCCAAATCCGAATTTAAGGAGGTGGCTGTGATGAAATGAGATGTAGATTGAGTGAGGGAAGATGGGGCAGATGGGAAAGACATGGAGGAATGTAATGTTGAGTCATCAGCGTACAAGTGCATTTGGTTATTTGTGGAAGAAAGAAGGTCATTGATAAAAAGAAGTAAGAGTGTTGGAGACAGAACAGAACCCTGAGGGACACCGCTGTTGATCGGGAATGGGGGAAATGTTGAACCATCAAAAATTACGGAGATAGAGCAGTCTGAGAGAAAGCTCGACATGAGAGAGCAGAGTGAAGGAGGAAAGCCAAAAGAGGGAAGCTTGGATATCAAACCCTGATGCCAAACTCTGTCAAAGGCTTTTGAGATATCAAGGCCAATAACAAAAGATTCCCCAAAGTCTCTCAAAGAAGAGGCCCAGACATTCGTAATGTAGGAAAGGATACCACCTGTAGATATTGCCTTGTGAAACCATATTGATGGTCAGATAGAAGACTGTGAGATTCAAGATGCTTGAGAAAATGAGAATTGAGAAGACATTCAAGGACTTTGGAAACAATACAAGTCGGAGCAATAGGAAGGTAGTTAGAGGGGTTTGAACGATCACCCTTCTTTAAAATAGACTGTACTAAGGCATGTTTCCAGGAAAGAGGAAAAGTTTGGGTTTTCAAACAAAAAAACAAACAAACGAGCAAGCACGGGTACAAGTTCTGAAGCACATTCCTTCAAGACACAGGGAGGAATACCATCTTGCCCGTCGGCCTTGTTTATGTCCAGAGAGAGGAGTATTTTTTGATTGCATGAAAAGAGATTATAGGGAGGGACATGGGATTGGTGAGGGGAGCATCAGAGGGAGATGGAATGTTAGAGTCATCCAGTGTGGAGTTAGAGGAGAAAAGAGAACCAAAAAGAGTTGCTTTATCGGTCGGAGAGACAGAGATAGTATCCTCGGAATGGAAAAGCGAAGGAAAGGTAGAGCGACAGAAGTTGTTAGAGAAACTTTTAGCTAAGGACCAGAAAGATCTATTAGTGAAAGCAGATGACAGGTTGTCACATTTCTTTTGAATAAAGGAATGCTTCGCCTTACATATAACATGTTTGCAATGATTTCTGGCAGATAGGAAAGCTGAATGTGGGTCGGAGGAAGAAGAGTTTTTCCATGTCCGATATGTGGCATCCCTTGCACGAATGGCCGCAGAGCAGGATTGATTGAACCAAGAATTGATAGGAGAGAGAGATTTGAAAGAGTGGGGTATATAAGCCTCCATTCCTGCAACAATAACCTCAGCTATACGCTTCGCAGAGATAGAGGCATCACCCGAGGAGAGGCAGTAGTCTTTCCAGGGAAAGTCAGAGAAGAAGTTTCGTAAACCAGTCCAGTCAGTATTATTGAAGTGCCAACACTTGCATTTAGTCGGAGCAGTCAGAGGAGAAGTGGTGGTAAGTAAAGTGATGTTCACAAGATTGTTGTCAGAAGAACCAATTGGATGTGAAATGGTGTAGTTGTAATGCAACAGATTGGAGGTGAAGAATAAATCCAAAGTATTGGTAGTGTGGTCATGACGATCTGGGATATTGGTAGGGTGGGTGATAATTTGTTCCAAATCATTAAGAATGGAAAATGTTAGAGCTTCAACCCCCCCACCCCCTCCCCCCCCACAGTATCCGTGTGGGATGGTTTCAGCCACTCCCTGTGGTGTACATTGAAGTGAATGTCGATTCAAGGCCAGACGGAGAGCAGGACGAGCCGACAGGAACCAGGAGTGATGAGAAGGAATGGAAAACCACCAGCAGACGGGGAGTATCCAAAGGACCTTCGGCCCGTCGTTTTATAGACCCTGTGGTGCGGGGCGGCGGCGACGACCCGAAGCGATGTGTCATCACCCGAACCGGGCACTCTGGTTTGGCCCTGGCCAGCACCCGGCCCAGCCGTGATGGCCGGAACCAGCTCCACTTTACATCCGGCAAGATGATTCAAAGCTGCAGAATCATCTCGCTCCGAACACCATGACATGAATCGCCCTGCAACAAACTCCTGGGCTGTGCTCCGGCGACCGGCGGTCAGCACCGGTGAATGCACTCCCCGTCTAAGCCATGTGGCCCAAGCCATACAGCACGCCTCTGCCTGGCAGCAGCCTCGCCGGGCGGAGAGGCGAGAAGACGTCCACCGTCCGCGGGAGACACCCACGGCCACGGTAGTCAGCGAAGACCGATGGTAAAATGACATGGTAAACACATGGGCAGACCCAAACAAGATCTGTGCCATTCTTGCCCGGCTCTGTGTACGAAAATAAATTATCCCGGAGCTGCGCGTGGGTCTGCCACCATTGAGCATGCGGTCATTTATCAAAGGCGGTGGTGTGCACAGTGCCAGCCAGCCCTGATATGTGTCAGGAATTGAGGGAAAGGATTGGATATAATTATTAGATGTAGGTTTGGGTTGAAAATAGTTCGATAGAAGTATTAGATGGAGATTTGGAATGAAAAAGTAGATAGATATAATTTTTAGTTGGGGATTGGGTTGAAAAGAGTACGCCACGTGCATACTGTATGGCGTTGGCATTTGGTGTGTTGTTCCTATATTCCCCTGGGTGTGGCATTCCTGCAGCAGCGCCGTTGTGTTGGTTATGCTTCCTATTTCTTCTGCACAGTGGGTGGAAATCATCGCAGTGGGTGCTTCCAATCATGGGGGAGAGAGAGAGAGAGGGAGAAGGAGATTGAGATTGAGAGAGAGGGGGAGAGGGAGAGAAAGAGAGGGGGAGAGGGAGAGAAAGAAAGAGAGGGGGAGAGGGAGAGAAAGAGAGGGGGAGAGGGAGATTGAGAGAGAGAGAGAGAGAGAGAGAGAGAGAGAGAGAGAGAGAGAGAGAGAGAGAGAGAGAGAGAGAGAGAGAGAGAGAGAGAGACAGAGAGAGAGAGAGAGAGAGAGAGAGAGAGAGAGAGAGAGAGAGAGAGAGAGAGAGAGAGAGAGAGAGAGAGAGAGAGAGAGAGAGAGAGAGAGAGAGAGAGAGAGAGAGAGAGAGAGAGAGAGAGAGAGAGAGAGAGAGAGAGAGAGAGAGAGAGAGAGAGAGAGAGAGAGAGAGAGAGAGAGAGAGAGAGAGAGAGAGAGAGAGAGAGAGAGAGAGAGAGAGAGAGAGAGAGAGAGAGAGAGAGAGGGAGAGAGACATAGATAGAGGGAGAGAGAGATGGAGAGAGACAGAGACAGAGACAGAGGGAGAGAGACAGAGACAGAGAGATAGATAGATAGAGAGAGAGAGAGAGAGAGAGAGAGAGAGAGAGAGAGAGAGAGAGAGAGAGAGAGAGAGAGAGAGAGAGAGAGAGAGAGAGAGAGAGAGAGAGAGAGAGAGAGAGAGAGAGATGGAGCGAGAGGGGGAGAAAGAGAGGGAGAGAGACATAGATAGAGAGAGAGACGGAGACGGGGACCGAGACGGGGACCGAGACGGAGACGGAGACAGAGACACTTTGTTTTCCAAACAGAATGAAAAATGGTTGGAAGTAATTGCCTCTTCAGATGCAGTTGTGAAAAACCCTGAAAGTAGGGGTAGGATAGGTCTAAAATAACAATATGTATTGTGAGAAAAGCATGAACATAAGTGACCAATTTGAGCCAAGTGAACCAAGTCACGTTCCCAGATCTCCCATTTGCTGGAATATAACATTGAAGATGTAAAAATTATAGTTTTACCAAAAACAATTTCATTCTAAGAGATAGCAAAAGCCGGAAGCATGAATTTCCGAATTTAAAGCTGAGTGGCTATTTTTTTTTTACTTTATAATATCTATGAAAGCAAATTAACATTGTTATCTGCTTTGTGCAGAGTTGTGTATTTATCTGCTCCCACACAGTTCACACTGTGCAAAATCATGCACAGAAATTCATCTACAAGTCATAGTCATATATCATGGATCGTTCTTGCCAGTCATGGTGTGTTGCTCACCATGCCCACTGCATTTATATTTGAAGGCAGCACAGCCTCTACATTGCATAATGATATCCAAGTTCACTGTGCATGCACTGCTGCTCAACACACAGGTTTCCAGCAGATATATTCACAATAATACAAAGTATTGGGGCAGTAAGAATCTATATGGTGTTGTATTCACAGCAAGTTTGGTGCTGGCTTCACTCTTAAAGTGGCTGGCTTAGGATCTTATGGTCTTGAGTTGGAGTCCCTGTCGTGCTGTTGAAACAACACCAGGTGGGTTGATTCAGCCTGTCATCCTTCTAAGGTCGGCAAAATGAGTACCGGCTTACCGGTAACAAGGGCACTGCATCAGTGGCGCAGCCATCTTACCAGTAATGATGCAACCAGCAGTCATAGGATGCATAATTATTCAGAAATATTCACAGCAATTAATTTGATTTCTCATAGGATGCTCATAGCTGCCTCAGGCAACTAGAATGGCACTTGGTAGAGTGCATACCTCCATCAGGCTGAACAGTTTATATTTTGTATCCCACTGATAGGCCGGAACTGGATGTGGACCCTAACCAAAATCTAATTGGTTTGTTCTTGTCACCTACCCAACTCCTCCGCATAGTTTTGTCATAATCCGTCTACAACTTTTGGAAATATCATGCTATATATCGTTTTAGGCCCTATCTCTTTTTAAATGGAGGAGAATCACTTGAAAAATTCATAAACTTCTCGGATCCAGATTTGGATCTTCCCCAAAATCGAATCAATTCATCCTTGTCAGCCACCCACCCTGTCCACCAAACTCCGTCTGAATGCATCGACAACTTTTTGAGATATCCTGTTCACGGACAGACACGGGTGAAAACATAACCTCCGCCCACCTTCGGTGGTGGAGATAATCAGCACAGCCTAAACCTTACCACTAATAAAAACTTTGTATCATCATTTGTTAGACATCACACTCACACATAACAATACTCACCCCTTGTTTTACTTGGCTCTTCTGGCACAATATGTCATTTTTTGGCATCTCTGTCCAATTTTCAACATTGCGACAAACTGTGTTCTTCCCAATGATGTAACCTCCTATCAAAATCCCAATCTGAAAAAAAATATTGCAAACCCATGGCAGGGAATAACTCTTCCATATTGAAGGTCGTGTCGAATGGGTACAACTTTCTTCTCCTAATCTCTCAATTGTAACCTCACAATTGTCTAAAGCTGACTGGCTTTATTTTCAGGATCCTCACCTCAAATCACCTGCAGCAACACAGTTTGGCGTGATTCAAATGGATCTGCATTTCAACCTCCTGTTTACCTTTTCTTCCTTACAGAACAGCCCCTGAAGTACACAATTTTTTTTTTTATCTCCGCGAACTCTTGCTAAGTCCACAGTATTGATGGCTCGCATGGTTGGGTTACTCCTGAGAAGTTCCTGCTCTCCTCAATCGATGCGTGGTGGTGTCATCTGCCATCCATGTGTCAGTGTTAGACCCAATTGTTTGGGTGTTTGGACTGTTCAGTCGGCCACTAGATCGAAGCGTGGTCCCACTTTGGGTGTAAGTTCATTGTGCCTTCCCATAGGTCGTGGCTAAGCTTTCCAAATACCCTGTGGGCCATCTAAAGGCCCCTCCCCCTTAGTCATTTCTCAAATGTAGTGGCAGCAGTGGACGAGCATCCCCTTGTGGTGAAATGTGGCGCCAGATACGGACTATGTTCCAAAGTAAAATTTGTTGAGACACCTGTCATAGTGAATTTGTCGTTGAGTCAGGAATAGCACCCCAAAAATGTTTCCTCTTGCTTTTTTGTTTTCATTGATTATATCATTTGACATGGACTAAGAGTGGAAGAATATGATGTCGAACCAGGGATTGATGCACAGCCATTACTTGGGGGAAGTTGTAATTGTTGCCACTGTCGCACAGCCTTCAATATTTCTATGGATTACTATTACTATAAATTCCAATATAGCTGCTGAAATCAAAAGCCACGATTGATGCTAAAATGAAGGAACAAGGCACCAGTTTTCAGACGTTGTTTGCACATTTTTAAATTGAATTGACACCTAAGAATGAAGCCATTCTGCACATGTTAATGAGTGGATGTTGGTGATTAGTATGAACAAAACAGGAGCACAGAGGTGTTGATATAACAACATAGAGGGTTGGCTTCAGACACAAGCTCGATGTGCTTATGGCATGATGAAGTGAGTAATTTAATTAAGTGATGTACATGGTGGAAAGATGTGAACAAGGAAAAAGTAAGAGTTGTTGGTGGAAAACAGTTAAGGGTAATTGAAATGGATAATGTTGAAGCAGCAATAGTAGAATGGGATGTTGAGAAGTCCAAAGGAAAGTTGGAGACGTATGATGTTTGGAGAATGAGTGACGAGAATTATTTGCTCGGTGAAACTGGTAAGCACATGCCAAGTGTGTGTAATGTTGAGCAAAGTGATGTCCAAAATATGGAAGAGGTATAAATAGTAGTTGTGCAGATAAAAGAACCAGTGAAGGAATGTTCAAATGTGCTTCAGATGGAGCATAATATGGTTAACTCGGATGGCACTCGGTAGAACGCATACCTCCACCAGGCTGAACAGTTTCGGTTTTGTACCCCACTGATGGAGCGGATCTGCATCTGGACCTGAACCAAAATCGAATCAGCTTGTTCTTGTCACCTACCAACTCATACACTAAGGTGTGTCATTACTCATCTACAACTTTTTGAGATATCATGCTCCATATCGTTTTTGGTCCCATCTCTCAATGGTGAAGAATCACTTAAAAAAAAATTTAATTCTAGTGTCTGGATTCAGATCTTCACCATAATCAAATCAATTCATCCTCGTCATACACCCAACCTGTCCAACAAGTGTAGTCCGAATGCGTCCACAACTTTTTGAGATATCGTACTCACAAACAAACAAACAGGTGTGAATACATAGCCTCCGTCCACCTTCATTGGCAGAGGTAGTGACTTGTTGATCAGGAATGGCAGTCGCTTTCAAGAGGATTCAGAAATGTGTGAAATAGTGAATAGGTCGGTAAAGAGACAATACTATGTTTTTGTGATCCATGAATTATCTAGCGAGAGTGATCGTATGTGCAAAGACGTTCAGGAGCAAGCAAGTAATAATATTTTCAAAATGACAAACAGAAGTGATTAAAACTCACCTGAAAACCTTATTCCAAAATGCAAGAACAGGTGGAACAGCTGGAACAGCTGATATGAAGGTAGCTCCAGGTTGTGAATGGCTTTAGATGCAAGGTATAGTCAGAGACATTGCCTTGGAAAATTACCTGCTGAATTGAATGAGGATACTCTTCAAGTTTTTTTTTTAATAATTTGGCTGATGGTCAAAAACTTAATTCGAGAGAACCAATGATTTGAAAAGCTGATAACAGCAGTTGGTGGGAAGCATGCAACTCGGGTTAAGGGATGAACAAGCCCAAACTCATAAAGGAGTCAATGTGAACGTAAGAAGCAGTTGGTAGCTTTAGTGTCGAGGTGGATTTTATTAATCCTGTGACTGTTGTTTGGTTTGATAGATCAAGAATGACCATAATGCACAATGCTAATGACTGTGTTGTTCTGGAATGTGATTCGGTGAAAGCTTTTGGTTGCTTTGAAATGACTGAAAGTCCAGTAATATGTGTAGTAACCCAGTGAAAATATTTCATGAGGACGAGTGACCGTGTTGATTGTTAATTGTGTTCTGCAGCAGAGGGATTGCAAATAAATTAATTATTGTCGAGCTGAGAAATGGTGCTTGAAAGTTGCTGCTTGGCTCGAAAAGATACCAAGATGCCTCCACCAACAGTGACAATTTGATAATTGGTGATAAAGCAGAAATTAATTTTTTTTAGAGTAATCTGGAGGGTCAGATAAAATCCCTGTTAGGTGGAAATAAAAACCAGGGTTTGACTTGCAATATTAGAGCCAGGTGGTGCATGATAAACATGTTAGAGGATAGAAAGGGATTATCCCAGCACACAGAATGTGCTTAAACAATTAGCAGGTTGAAGAATGTCATGGTTCTGTCATGATGAAATTTATTTGGGCCTGTCACTTCGCCATCGCAGACAGGCTGGTGGTCTTTTGGTCTTATACCACCTCATTTCTGGTCTTGCACCCTCTGCTCTTTCCATGCTTTGTCCTCACCCCCACCCCCAGGTTTCTGCAAGGCACACACGGTCCAGGATCAACCTCCTTCAGGTGAAACTACCCAAATCCAGGATCACTGTTCACATCCACTCATTTGTTCCTCTTTTTTTCCCCTCCATGCTCCAGGTCTTCAAGACAGCTGTTCACCACCATCTCCGATCATCGCCAGTCCAAAACCATGATCTTTTCTACCCTCGTTAACCATCCCTCTTCCTTCCAAATTTCCATTTTCCCAACTGAGAGTTTCCAACTGATGGTAGAGCATTGGGGGGCAGCAGTTGGATGAAACAACCAAGGGAATGAGGAGAGCTGAGCGGAGGAAACCTGTAAGTAACAGTGTTTGTGTGGGTAGGGTAAATGGGGCTATAAAGGATGATGGGTAGGGATTGGGGAGGACGCATGAGGTGGTTGTATACTGTCAGTTTGAAGCCCTGGAAGGAAGAGTGCAATTCAACAGCCTCAGTAAGGCATTTCCACAAATGAGAGGGTAGGTTATTATGGCCAACAGAAGCTAGTGGACGCCAAGGTCCTTCGGCTTCACATTGCCGGTGATAGCACTGTGGACAACAGGCCCAATTATATAAAGTCTGACTTGGCACAGTGGATTTTTGGGAAAATTGTGCAGTAGTTATAGTAACCAAGACATGATTTAATGAGGACAGAAACTGAAGGACAGGTTTGACGGTGACAGAGACAAGACGTTTTGGTGTGAAATGAAAGACAAAATTGGAGGAGGTGTAGCAATCTGGATAAAATAAAGATCGAGAGAAAGGGCCCTGGAAGGAGGGAATTGGATGTTTTGAGATATAAGGGAGGAGCAGCCGAGAAGGCTTCATGAAAATTGCACAAAGGAATATGTGGCAAGAGAAGAGTAATGATTAATTATGGGGGATTTTAATGTGCCAGTGGTGGATTGGGTCCAGGAACAGTTAAAGGGCATACATAGTAAGTGATGATTTTCTGTCACTAATCCAGGATTGCATTTTGGCCAGATTGTGGATAAACCCGGGGCAAGTGCAGTGTTTGACCTCTTTTTAAGTAAATGATCCAAATATGTGTTGGGCTTGGGATCGATGGATCCTGAGTTCAAATCCTGCTCGGCTGATGAATTAATACCAGGTGGGGTTGACTCTGCCTGCCATTCTTCCGAGGTCGATAAAATGAGTGCCAGCTTGCTGGTATACTGTATCGGAGTGGCGACCTGTCCAGGATTGTGCCCAATAGCCAAGGATACTGCTTAGGCAGCACCAACGCTCTGCACAGAGTGTGGTCCCAATGGATGGATCCAAATATAGTGAAAAAGCTGAAAGTAAGAGAATTCTTTGGGACAAGTGAGCATAACATAGTGTGTGCAAAGATTATGTTAGAGATTGTGAGAGTAGAGTGAAGCTATTAGATTTCAGGAAGGCAAACTTTGAACGTTATGAGGAGAAAGTGAGGTGCTATAAAATGAGACAAACTAAAACGAGGGCAATGGGCATTGAAAAATGGGTAACCTTCAAGCAGGAAAAGCTCAGTGAATAGAGTAAATATATTCCAGTGATGTGTCAATCTTGAGGCAGAAAGAGACCATGGTAGTACAGCAGGGAGGTAAGGAGCATGATCTGTAATATATATATATATATATATATATATATATATATATATATATATATATATATATATATATATATATATATATATATATATATATCATTTGAAAGGATTGGGAAGGATCCAACATCATATGAACTTTCACTGAAGTCGGATTACACTGTCTGCAATTCGTCGATAATGATGATTAAAATAAATACGTGAAATGTACAAAACAATTGGAGATGAGGAGCACTTTTGTTCCATTATGCAGGGATATTAGTCATCCAAGGAACCAATAACGTTCGGCCAAGCAGATTTGCTTTCATTATCAGGCTTCACAGTTTCAAAGCACTGAACAAAAGACAATGAACAGCTGTCAGGAAAAGGCCATGATAAATTGAATGGAACAAGATACAATTTGATCAAGGCTATAAAAGTACAAATGAAAGGCTTTCTGCAAACTCTGCTTTCAATTAGACAATTAAAGTTTAACCTTCGAGGCGGTCAGCTTGTACTACGCCTGCTCATAACAAGCAAGCACATCATGATTTTAATACAATGTCTTGCATTGCACATCGTGTGCAAATGAAAAGTTTATATGATCTCAATCCACAATTATATATATATATATATATATATATATATATATATATATATATATATATATATATATATATATTAGGGTGCTTCATAATAGGGGGTAAAAAAATACAAGTATGAATATTCATGCTCCCTGGGTGTGCCTTTGTTCCATTTGACAGTAGAAACATACACACCAAATATGAAGCAGATTGGAGGATGTTTAGGGGTTCCTCAAGTTAGCACAATATTGTTGAAATTTGCCAAACTGGAACTGACAACTTGCCGTCGAATATGCACAACGCAGTACACTTCACAATTAATATGGTTATTTGATATTTTCAAAAACCACAGCAGTCATATAGGATGAAGAATAGTTTTTCCAAGGAGACCTAGATGAGCTTTTTGACATTGCAGTGCAAAAGGCCCTCTCCATAAGGCCAAAAAAAAAAAAAATGTTGCATTGGCGTAACCCGCCCGACCCTACGTTTTTTTTGTTTTTTTGCTATCGAAAAATTTTGCCGACCCTATTTTATTGCTATTTTTGTTGTTTTGCTATTGTTTTCAAGTATCTTGTTGATTGCGATCGCGATCGCAAAAACCCGGAAGTGTTTCGGACAGAACCCGCCGACAAAAAGGGTGGTACTCGAGCCGGGGGAGATTTTGGGAGGGATTTATTAAGAAAAAAAAAAAAAAAAAAAAAGATCCCGACCGACCTACCCTATTTTTCAGTGACCCGTTACGCCAATGCAACATTTTTTTTTTTTTGGCCTAATGGACATAATTGTGCCAAGTTGAGGAACCCCTAAATATCATGGAATTTTGTTCATTTTTGACCTATAAGTTCTCATGGGGTATTGGAACAAAAGCAAAATCAGGGAGCACCAAAAATCAAGCTTTCATTTTTTTGGAACACCCAAACATACATATATATATATATATATATATATACAGTCAAAGCTCGTTACTATGCCACCCGTCGGGACCGAGCAAAAGTGGCAGAGTAGCGAGAGTGGCATAGTAACGAGATTTTGTAAAAACGGCCTTATTTTCTCAAGTTACCCATCTGTAGTTAATCTTTAGACAAAATTTTTTCCAGCAAGTAAAAGGCACGACTGTTGTATAAGCTAAGCGAACAGAGAACATAGACACACTAACAGAGTTCACACACTAACATATGGCATGGCGAGAAATTCACGACACACAAAGCTTTCAAGAATCGTCGGCTGGCGCATCTTCTTTCGGCGGATCTCGTGCATCTCGTTGTCTAGCCGATCGCACGCTTGCATCACACCGGGCTTCCCGCTTCTCTGCTGCATGAACTTCCGGACGGTGATCCAAGCGCACTGGGCTTCCTCGAACAGAACGATTTCCTCCTCGACAGTTACCTCGTCATCTTCACTTTCCACCGGCTCCTCACTGCACAGAATCTCCTCCGCAATCTCCTCCAGCGTGAAATACCCGCCAGTCGCAAGGCGCTCGTCGGCTTCGAGAAAGTCAGACAGCTCGATCCCCTCCTTCTCGTGCATCTTTTCCTCGGCAGGCAGAGCTTCCCAGATGTCGGGCAGCTCCGCATCCTGTGGCTCAGTTTGGATCTCCTCTTCGATGAACTTGGCCTTCGCGAAACAGTTCCTGATCGTCGACTTGCCAACCTGCTCCCAAGCACGCCGGGCGACGTGTAGAGCGTCGAGCAACGTGAACTTGAACTCCTTTCCCTCGTCTATGGCCTCAAGCCGGCGGCATAGCAGGAGCTTCTTGTAGTGGCGCTTGAGGTTCTCTATGATTCCCTGATCCATTGGTTGCGAATTGGCTGTCGTGTTGGGTGGGAAGAAGACCAGTTGGATGTTGTTCAGCTCGAGCTTGGGAGGGTGGCCAGAGAAGTTATCGAGACAGACCAGCACTCTGCGTCCCTGCTGGCCGAGTCGTCCATCCCACGCACGCAACATCTCCTCGAAAAGCTCCGCCGTCATCCACACCTTCGAGTTCGCCTTGTACTTGACCGGGATCTCTTTGTTCTTGAAGGCACGGGGTTTCTTGGAATTGCCAATCACCAGAAGAGGGAACTTCTCGCTGCCGCTCATGTTTGCCCCAACCAGAAGAGTGATCCTTTGCTTGCTTTTCTTTCCTCCAGTACACCGTTCTCCCCTGAAAGCCATGGTCTTGTTCGGAAGCAGCTGCCAGAAGAGTCCAGTCTCGTCCAGGTTGAAGACGTCGTCTGCGGAGAACTGCCCGAGTAAGGGCTGGAGAACCTGTTGTTGCCACTCAAGAAGGGATTGCGAATCCACCGCTCCAGCTTCGCCCTGCACTGTCTTGAACGTGATGCCGTGGCGCTTCTTGAAATTGCCCAACCAACCGTCGCTCGCCATGAAGTCTGGGATGTGCATCAGCTCGGCCAGTTTCATCGCCTTCTCCTTGATCAGATCGCCGCTGACAGGCACATTCTGTCCTCTTGATTGCTTCAGCCACATGAGCACTCCCTCATCAAGCTTCGGGTCGTGAGCCTGCGTCAACTTCATGCGCTTCGATGGAAATCCAGCTTTGATTGCAGCCTCGATTGCATCCTTCTTGCTGAGAATGCCCTTCACGGTGGTTCTCTTAACTTCGACGGCCCATTTCTTGCTAATCTCCCTGGCCAACTTGGACTGATTCGGCTCCTTCTTCGCGGCATCGATGATCTCCTTCTTCTCCTTCAGCGTAAAGTCGGTTCGCTTGCGTTTCTGAGCTGACATTATGGGCTGAATTTGAAAAAAAAATGATGTCACTGTTGTACGTGTGCCTGCGTGTCTGTGTGTGTGCTCGCGCTTTTTTGTGTCTCGTTGTGCGTGTTGTGATTGGCTTGTTGTGGCTGGCATCGGGGAGAAGAATCGCGTGTTTTGACACAGTCTGACTATGCGTGTACGTATTGAGTTACGTTGTGCGCAGCTGGAGTGTAGTTCGTCGCTTCGCCTTTGGACGTGAGTGTGATAATCGAGCACTGCGCAATACAGACTTTTTCACGACTCGTGCCTTTTAACAATCACACAGTAGTGGCATGGTAGCGAGAGTAGGGGGTGGCATAGTAAATTTATTTTGTATTGAATTTTGTCGGGACCGAGCAAAAGTGGTATAATAGCGAGAGTGGCATAGAAGCGAGGTGGCATAGTAACAAGCTTTGACTGTATATATATATATATATATATATATATATATATATATATATATATATATATATATATATATATGTACACGCAGGCTAGTAGGGGTGCCGGCCTTGTTGCAAGGCAACGCTGGGTCTCCTGCCCCTTCCCCTCCCAACTCCCATCCCTTCCCCTCCCTCATCCCGCCACTCCCCCTGCGTCCCTGGGTCTCCTCCCGCCCCTTCCCCTCCCAACTCCCATCCCTTCCCCTCCCTCATCCCGCCACTCCCCCTGCGTCCCTGGGTCTCCTCCCGCCCCTTCCCCTCCCTCTTCCCATCCCTTCCCCTCCCTCATCCCGCCACTCCCCCTGCCTTCTCCCCCCTCTCTCTCCAGACTCTCGCCTCCCTTCCCTTGCGTCCCCTGATTCGTGGAAGTTGGCTTTTGGGCTACCCACTTTCTGGGGATGTAAACAGTGCAAACCTGCAAGTCATCTCCACGGCTGACCTATAATACTCTCTGACACCACCACCGGGCAGCACTACACGAGACTCATTTACACATAATTTTTGTCAACCTTCCCTCCCAAACCCCCGTGACTACAGATGAAACAAAATATCCCATGTTCACCATGAGGTCGAACTTGGACCATGTGCCAAGGTTGGCGGCAATTGGTCCGTAGTTTTTGCGTGATTGGTCCAAAACACCACCATGGTGACAATTAGATGGAAACTTGACCGACGCTGTAGCGGGATGTGTTTCATGTAAGTTGTACAACGTCCTCACGCGGATTACTGGTGCATCCGCAGATCTTAACACCTCAACATTTGTCACCATCAAAGATGACCATAGACTCAAAGTTTTCTCTGTTTTCCAGAATTTGATTTACATAGCCATCAATGGCAGGAGAACAATGCCAAAGCACCTCACACTTGGGCTTACTGTTTGCCATTTGACAGGATCACAGAAAATGATTGACATGCTCTCTGGACTGGGTCACTGTGTCTCTTCAACTTGCGCCATAGATTATGATACATCACTGGCCCAACTACATGTTGATACTAAAGACGCTGTTCCACCTGGCTTTTCAGAGACGTTCACTGCTCTTGTGTTCGACAACAATGGTTTTTTGGAAGAGACTCTCTCTGGAAAAGACACAACTCATTTCACCACTGGTATCATCGTCCAATGGAATCCTGTACAAACTTTATCTACACCACGCACTTTGTGTCCGAAGATGCAAAAACTACTCCAGCCTCCGTAATCACTGATTCAGTGATTCCAAACCAGTCCAAAGCCGGTCCAAACCACAAGGTCATTCAACAGTTTAGGAAGCTGTAATTTGGTGAAGAACAGCATCAGCACATGGCAAAAAACGTGAACATGGATGTGTTCACATATGTCGTTGAACATATGTCATTTGCAGGCATCCTCCATTGGTGAAAAAAAGTACTGCCCAGCTGGTTGGGATTCTACATAGTTCTTGAAATAGATGTCCCTCCCCCCCCCTCTTCTTGGGAAATCTTGAATCTGCCTTCGTATGGATGAGATTTCTGTAAATAAATGTAAACTGCCTTTGGCTAGCGGCGGCGAAAGTGCCCGTTGTCAACTGGAGTGATCGACGATATCCCTGAAAGACCAATGTTCTCTTTCTCTTTCAAGTTCTCATTTCTCATTTGATTTTTTTCAGACTGCAGCAGGAAACGGTCGTGGTCATGATGGATGAAGGGATCTATGCGAAAGCACAACACATCAGTTGGCTGGATCCCATCTTGCGGAGGCCCATGGTTATGCAGCTTGGAAAGGCTTTCCTTGCAGTGATAAGGAAACGATTCCAAGATGCTGGTCTTCGAAATTTGGTCATTGAGAAAGGCATTGTTGCCGAGGGATCCCTGAATGGCGTGCTGTCTGGAAAGCATTACAATCAAAATTTGAGGGAAACGGAGAGGTTTTTGAGGCCATGTCCCGTCTGGTTCTGGATGCCTTCTTCGCGTCCCTACCACTACAGGATTGAGCCATCAAAGGCATTTGGGAGAGGAACTACACAAGTCATTTGAATGTATGGAGATCCCCCACCTCGTCATCTCAAACGATACTCAGCTGTTGCTTCAGGATGTCGATGCCTTTATGCACCAGAAAACCGAGACCAGCCGACGTTCAAATTATGGCTGAGCTTCCTGAAGATGGTCGACATGCTGCTCCATTTTATTTGAGCTACAAGAAATAGTAACTGTATTCTGCACCTTGCCGCAGTAAGGGCCATGCTACTGTGGTTATTTGCATATGACTGCATCCATTATTCGTCCATGAACCTTAAAGTCACACATCCTCCCATCCATGATGCCTTTCTTGGTTTGTGGGGGGGGGGGTTGTTGTGTGGCACCAAGAGACCTTGGCCTTCTCTCAAGCCGCCATGGATCAGATGCTGGAGCAGATGCTCACCAAGCATTCTACGCTGAAAGGACTGTCTCTTCATGATTTTAATACAATGCACCAGAGAGCCAAGACCAGCATTCACCCTGAACACTCTGAACAAGCATGCCTTTCCCAGATGGATCCTGAGTTTTGCTGAGCTTGCACATGTCCAGGAGAGCTGCGAGAAAACGGCTGGGAGGATACCCTCCACTTGACACAGGAAGGAGCTGGACAGCAGCCATGTGGAAAAGGATGTCAGATATCCTCAATGTAGTCAACACGGTTGAGGAAATGGTGAACCCGGTGACGACATCAGATTATCAGCTTGTTAACGTCGTTCCGAGTTCTGTTGCATCGGATGTCATACAGAGTGATTTTAGAATGGGCAGAATCACTTGGCGAGTGCGAACTCATGACATATAGCAGTGAGCAGAGATACACGAAGGACGCGGATATGTTCACTCCCATAAAGTCTCCGAAGTTCAAGACATTCTCACACACCGGAAAGACCACCAAGATTAAGCCAGAAACAACAGCGCTTTGTGCCAATTCCAAATTACTGGCCAGGATTTTACTGGTCACAAAGGCAAAGGAAATGGATATGAAACTCATTCTGTCATATTTGTTCACCCCAGTTCCTCAATTGTTGAGAAACTATGATTTGGAAACTTGCGAAAATGTGGAAAGCAAAATTTGTTCACTTCCTGGAAGCCATGAGAGAAGCTGAAGCAGCAACATCACAAGGTTTACTGGGGATCATTGACAGCGTGGCCTACCTCCAGCCAATGAAGAATATTCCTGCCACATGGTGGTGGTGCTACAGCAGACTCGCTGACACAGGACACTGAAAATGCCCCCATAGGATTACACACCTTCACTGACTGCGATACAATGAGTTGCATGAAGGGGAATGGAAACTAAAATCCTTCAAGCTGATGATGTCATCTGATCACTGCCACCCACCCATTACATGTTTGTCCAGCACACGAAGAGGGCCAACTATCAAGCATACTTACACAAATGAGCGCTCGCACTATGTATTGACATTCCGTCCCCTGTTAACCATAGTTGGTCATTGGAACACGACAAATTAAACATCCTGTGGCCAATGATCCAGCCTCCGTCTCCAGAGACATTGCTCCAGCAGGTTTTCTGTTCGTGCCTGAAAAAGTAACTGTTCATCAGCGTATAAAAAGTGCCCTTTTCGGGTCTTCTGCTGTCGGGTGTGCCTGCATATCGCATGGACTTCAGTGCACGGAACTTTGCAGATGCCACAATTGCATCAATGTGGATGACGAATCTGGCGATGAACTCATTCAAGACGATGGCTTGGATGAGGAAGTTTGCATGACATCAGCATTCAGAAGATTAAGAAGTTTCCTATATTTGGTAATTATTTATGCCAATTGTTTACAACTTTCTTTTTACTCTTTTGCCCCCAAAATGCATCCTGGGACTACCGAGAACATGATGAGTACTTTGTCACTCTATTACATGTGGAACGAATATTTCTGCCAAGTTTGGTCAATCGAGACCAAATGGTTCGAGAGATCTAGGTCGGAATTTTATCAAATTTGTCCAATTTTTGACTATTTTCCTCTTATTTCCCTATGTTTCGTCAAAGTTAGGTTTGTGCTCTGGACCATTATATAATTGCATGCAGGAAGTTCTGACCAACGTTTTCATGCCATTTTCATGTCCATCCAGCTAATCTGTCATCAGGGGAGGCCAATAAGGGAAATTGCTATTTTTGAAATTATGCAAATTATACGGATTTTTGACTATTTTCCCCCAAAGAATGCTATTGTGTCATGTCAGAGAACTAGGATTCTCACTTTTTCATGTTGGTACTTATGGAAAGAATTGGTTTGCCAAATTTGGTCAGTCTAGGTGATAGTTCCTGAGATTGAAAGATTTTAATCAAAATTCGAGGATTTCCGTTGATTTTTGAACATTTGCACAATTTTTCCGAAACGTGACATGATGATCACGTCTGGAACATTTGTTTTTCTGAAGGAGCACCATTTCCTTGACCAGAACCAACTAAGATCACTTGGTCAGAAAATTGAGTTTGATCTCATTTTTAGGCACATTTCCCCACCTTACGAAGGGGGCTATTAGGCAAACTAGGTGGTCAACTAGAGCGGAAAAGTTGTGGTGGCAAAAATGGATGAAAACGATTCATGAAATTACACAAATAAACAAGCAGACTGTCTATGTTTTTCCTTTAATATGAACTATTACATTAATGGGCAGCTCCGTAAGTCAAGTGAAACCACCTCCCCCACACCCACCCCCACGCCCCCCCCCTCTTAAGTGCACCCATGATAGCGCATTGAAGTTATTTGTTCATTTGCAACAAAAGGTTGCAGCGGCATCATTGGCTGAGGGTGCGGCTGTGCTGCTGATGCAGTGCCCTCTGCTGGTTTTGGCAGGAATTTGGCCATGGTTTCGGTGATAGCTCGCCTACTCTTCGGGACACTCATTTGGCATCCATCCGCGGGACTGCGCACACAATCATGAATCACCCTGACTGTGAAATATCAGGATGACAGTTTATAGCAGGGTCAGGATTCGAACCCAGGATAAACATCATACCTCATATTGTAGTAAGAACCACGAACCACCTGAAAACTGGCGGTAACGGTGGGTGTGTCACATTCTCAAGCTGCCCCTGGGAGAACCAATGGCGTGCAATTGCAAGCTATAAAGGCAGAGCGGAGTTATCTGGCAGAGAGAAAGCTGGGCAGTCGACATGTTCATTGTATAAATTTGTTGGGGACTTCGAGTGAATTGTGAGCCATCGCAAGGTGGCTTCCAAAGTTGGCACGACAACAACATGCTTTGAACTTTGTTTGTAAAAAATATGCTCAAAGATAATGTCCCCAACACATGCATTGCTCTCCGCATCCTCTTCACCCTCCCTGGTTCTGGAGTGTACTTTTCATCGGTGCCAATTTGTTGTTACTTTTACATCGTGAACTTCATTCCATTTATTTGTCCAACCAATGGCAGTAATGCAGGCATGGTATTTATCTGGTTTCTAACCAATAATTTTGCCCAACACTACTACTGGGCTCGAGGACCTCCCTCTTGAGGGAGGAGCAGGAAGGAAGGCTTGAACAGAAGTGTGATGATGCTTTTCGTTCCTAGCAACTCGCTATTTACACCATCGTGGCAAGGACTCACAGACTTGAGGTTCACGGGAGTTCGCTGGAGTTCACTCGAGTTAAACAGCATCTGTGGCCCTATCTTCAGCGACGCATTTACTCTCTTGACTCACGGGTTTCGTCCCACGTATCTGTTTGTGACACGTTTCCTCCACTGGATGCCAGATTCGACCATGTTCACATTGATCCAGTTGGAGGTCTACCCCCACCAGACGGCAATACATACTTGCTCGAATGCATTGATCATTTTACTCGTTGGTCGGTTGCAATACCCAAATATAACCAAACAGCAGAGATGGTAGCTCAAGCATTCATCTCACATTGGGTAGCTGTGTTCAGTGCACCATCAACAATAACCAAAGACTGGGGTTGTCAGTTTGAATTCAAGCTCTGTCTGGTCTACTTGGCAGTAGGAGAACCAGAACCACAGCTTATTACCCGTCACCTAATGGGTTCATGGAGCGATTCTTTCGACAGTTGAAAGTCAACGAGTGGATCATATTATTTCATTGGCCCACTGGTATTATGTCATTTCTTGCTTCTTATTGAACTTGTGACTGTATTCACTCACACTCAAGCTCAACAGTTTATGGGACACCGCTCAGACTGGATGAGGTCATCAACCTTTAGCGGTGTGGGAGAAAATAATTATATTAATGTACTCTCAATTATAATTGTTGCTGGTGTTTTATAAATTTAACTTGTATGCTATAATGTCAGTGTTGATTCCTTTTAGCCAAGAGACTTTTGACCTAAATGTTGACAAAAGGAATGTCTTGCTATGGAACAAAGTGATCTGGTTGATAACACCAACTTTTGCCATGATTACATCATTCGCTTTTCACCTAATAGACACGTATTGCAGTTGGAGTTATTTTGCCCAATGCTTATAAGCCCCCCTCCACTCCCTCAGAAGCATATAAATGCCAGAAAATGTAATCTTAGTTTAGTGCAAATCATTGTGGATGTATACCATCTCAGTGGGTTGTACTCCTTGGTACCAAGTTAAAATAAAATTATCTGATGTAATGTACTTTCCGTTGTGGACAGTGAATTAATTGTGGGCTTTCATTTCAGTAAAAGGATTTACCTCGAGTCGGTTAAAACATATACTCCAAAATTCTACAATAACGGTGAGTAGAAGTCGATAACTCGATTTTCTATGGTTCTGTAGCCAGTGGTGAGCGAACCTTTTCCAAGCCAAAGTTGATCAAAACATCCATTCTCTCCTCAATGATGCAACAAACACTTGTTTGGCTATCTACCTTGTCAATAGAACATGAAATTACGCAAAACATTTACCAGAAGGGACTTGTTCATACC
The DNA here is from genome assembly GCF_056783735.1 of Eptatretus burgeri. NCBI lineage: Eukaryota > Metazoa > Chordata > Myxini > Myxiniformes > Myxinidae > Eptatretus > Eptatretus burgeri. Next base: position 2,431,091 of record NC_140978.1, read on the forward strand.
GTTACGGATCTGGAAGCCATATGCATTCAAACATGCAGATGTCCCAAAAGTCAGTTATTCCGTTAAGTACATGCGAGACAGGTCCCTTCCTTTTGTCTAGATGGAGAATCAAAGGTGTGCGTTGCGATGTCCTTTTAGGTAGTTTATTAAATCTTTACATCTAACAACCATCCAACAAACCATCAAACAAACCATCAAACAAATCGACAACACCACTTAACAAGTGCTTCACTCGCCTAACCGGCGACTCACTGTCCGAGGCAGAATCTCTGGCAGTTCCTTCTCGGCTTCCACAAACTTTGTAACTTCTTTTTGACGAGTATGGGCACGCGTGGAGTGGTGGCGCGGTTTTCCCAGCATGGCTGAAACCCTGCCCAGAAAGGGTGGACACATGGGAGTCCCGTCCAATCGGGGCAGACAGTGACGTCTGTTCCACCGAGCCCCCACCCCGTTCGGAAAGGTCCATAAAAACTACCGACACCGTCCTCAGCGCGGAGTTCTTTGGGGGTTCTGAGAGAGTTCGGTGGAGATTAGTTCTGTGGACGAGAGTTCTTGGGGGGGGTCGCTCGTCGTGGTTGTTGGGTTGCGTTGGAGTTTAGAGGGTTGCAAGGAGTGCTAGTTGCGAAGAGTGTTGCCGTGAGAGAGTCGTGTAGTTCGTACAGTGCTTGCAGTGAAAGGCTTGGAGTTCGTGAAGCAACCCTGAGAGCGGAGAGCGTTGGGCCCTGATCCCCGCCTCGGACTCAGCACTACTCGACCCGGGCTCCTTCGCAGACACGGTCTCCACGCGTGCGGCCGTGGACCGAGCCACACGACCATTAACAGGTGCCGCACCAGGGAGCACTCCTTTCCACAAAGACTCTCAGTTACCGAGAACTGTGACCACCAGCTCGTCTCTCCCTCTCTGGCTGCGGGGGTCTTTTAATAAATCGTCTGGGTGTGCGTCTGAGTGTGTGGGCCCGTCTTGTAAGTAGAAACTGTTTAAGTGTTTATTCCATCATTGTAAATTCTTGCTTGTATTTTCCACGATAAGTCTTGCCCTGTGTCCTTTTTCTCTTGTAAATTATTTGTAAATAAATGATTGTAGAAATGTTCCCAGTTCATTTCCGTCTTTTCCTTCATTGGTCCAGCATGGTTCGGATCTGAGTTTTAGCCGGGTTTTTATCCCCGATAATCCGTTCATCCTCGCTGGCACGGCTTTGGCAGCTCCACTTGACTGCACCCGAACTGGGGTTGGTAGTCGGAATGCTACCACAGTCGGTAGAGTGGCCCTGTTCGAGCAAGACGTGCTGAGGGCGTGGTTCCCCGGTAGTTGACATCGCGTAGTTAATTAGGTAAATTGGTTCTAGACAAAAAGACCCTACGCCACGCGGTCGAGATATTGGCGTTCCACGGTCGGTTCAGCGACCCACCTCGTCATGGAATTATACGGAGCGACGGCCTACAATTCCGGGGAATCTGGTGGGAGACGACATAACCCCTCCCACCTAGTGGTCGTTCTCGCCATCGACCCCTGGCCTGCAACAATACATTTGGTGAATCGAAAGCACGGAAAGTGAAATTCTAAATCATATATATATATATGTATATATATATATATATATATATATATATATATATATATATATATATATATATATATATATATATATATATATGATTAACTTTGTTGCAGGAACACACATAGTATGACATCACGTGATCCGTATCACACATTATAATGTGCATTTCTTGATGTACATATCCTGTGAAAAATGGAGAACAATTAGAACATACAATCAGTATCACATTCGCCTTTTTTCATGTAAAATAAATCTGTAATTTAGTTGGAGCCCCTATCTACCATTGAAATAACACCAGGTGGGTTGATTCAGGCCGTCATCCTTCTGAGGTCGGCAAAATAAGTACCAGCTCACTGGTAACAGGGGCACTGCATCAGCAGCACAGCTGCACTTCCAGAAAATGATGCAACCAGCAGATGCAGGCTGCATGCGAAACAACAACAACCTGTATTTTGTTACAATATTGCTCCCGAGACAAAATATCCAACTTATCAACAAAACAAAGATTCAGGACAAGCTTTGATCACGATCGTTAAACCATGAAAACACAATAACCAAATCGATCATGAATGGACGTTCCTTTTAATTAGTACTCCAATATTGCGGCGGCACACAAATCGCTGACGTCACTAAACAACTTCCATTGCGCCAAAGCAATATTAAACACGAGTGCCTGATGCATTCTTTCGGCAAGATTGTGCACATCGCAAAAAGCAGTATCGACTAAGTCAGTCAACAAATAAAATATTCGAACAGTCCAGTGAACGATACTTTGTACGTTCCTACTCCATGCACAAGCGATCAAACAAAGTTTTGCTTTTTGTTTTGTAAGAAGTTTCGAATGAATTACGTAATGACGTCATTACGTAAGTATTGCGGAATGACGTCATCACGTTAGTATTGCGGAATGCCGTCTTCCGGATGGCTGATGGTCGCGCGGAAATGACGTCATTGGAATGCCCTGGTAGCGTTTTTTTTTTTTTTTATTCCGCTTGATTTTATTGCGTGTGTTGGGTAAGCTTTGTTTTTTAATATTTCTGTGAAATGGCTTCATCCATATTTAAATCATCTGTAAACAAATTAATTCGCTACTTGGAGAGTGTAACATCCGGATGTATCCACATAGCGGGTAACGGAGAAGCAAAGATGCAAATAATTTAGAAAAGCGAATTTCCGTTCCGCAGTTCGTTGTGATGTGCTCCTCTCCTGCAACAAGTAATACTCCACTCGACTGTACTGTACTGTACTGTACTGTACTGTACTGTACTGCACTGTACTGCACTGTACTGCACTGTACTGTACTCTGAGGGCTTTGGGATATAGCTCCGCAGTGAAAACGTGCTCGCTTCGAAATGTGCAACATCGGCTTCATAAATTATTACCAAAGTATTGAGATCCCATTACAAACTGTCCTGGTGTTAACCCTGGCAAGGCGACAGTGACATTAAACGTCGTGGTGGGGTTGTTGTTGTTTTAAACAAAGCAGAAAGCGTTTGAGATGGCGTGGTCTCATCACATCTTGTGTTTATCTTTCGAGGACTTGTGCGTACGGTATTATTACATATATATATATATATATATTTATTATAGATATACACACACTCATCAAGTTAATAATAACTTTTTTCAGGATTTGTGGTGGATCACGTGGTGTGGTCCTGCACATGTCTGGTGTTGGCTTCATGGTTAGGGTGGTGGGCTTGGGATCCTCAGATCCTGAGTTCAAATCCCCCTTGGCTGTTGAATTAATAGCAGGTGGGGTTGACTCTGCCTGTCATCCTTCCGAGGTCAGCACAATGAGTGCCAGCATGCTGGTGTCCTGCGTCGGAGTGGCGACCCGTCCAGGATTGTGCCCGATTGCTTTCTGAATTAGTTTGATTATTTGGGCATGAATCCTGTGCACTTGCATGCAGTTCATCATCAACGATTGTGGGCACTATCCAAAGGTTTTTTTTTTTTTCTTATAGTCTTCCAGGCTGTGGATATTTTAATGCTTTGCAGCTTGTGGTTTTCAAATATGATCGTGTTCAGTAATAGATGGTGTATTGTTCTGTAACGATTTCCTTCCATCCCTTTTACTCTGCCTCTGGCAATCCTTGTTGTGTTTGGTGGTGGTAAATCATTTCTGTAATGATTCCTGTTAAATGCTTGTATGTTGTTGGTCGACCTTTTATTGGCTAAAATTGGTGAGGCAGTTTTTTTATTTTTATTTTTCAGATTTTAAGATGAGGAAGGTGTTACTTTCTGTGAGCCACTCATTCATTGCCTTTTCCCTTTGGATGAGTTCATTAAATTAAGGGGGGTGAGCCACGTTATACCCATTGAAGCTTGATTCCCTTTACTTAGCACAGTAAAAACGAGTTGATTTTTTTTCTTCTTCCCATCGCTTCTGTATCATAACATCTCCATCCCAATACTCCCATCTGATTCAGTGTTTTTAAAGAGTGGAATGAGAAGTAATTCTGGCAGATCAAAATTAAACAAATACAGTATGTTCAATCATACTTGTGCAGGAAAAGAAACGTAAAAACATAGACGGATGAAATCTCAAAAAAAACAACCAAACAAGGTAGGAATGTACATCACATTACGATGACACAATACGACGCCGAAATTGTATTCTGGTTTAGCATCATGATATCTTTTGACGTCATTCCATCACAATCCCACAACAAAAGTGAAATGTCAAAAGATATGGTGCTAAACCAGAATAGGATTGCGGTCTTGTATTGTGGAATCATAATGTGGTGTCATTCCTATCTTGTTTGTTTTTGGGTTCTTTTGAAATTCCATCCCTCTATGTTTTTACAGTTTTGAAAATGTTTTTTTTTTTTTTTTGTTTCTGCAAGAAAAAATATTTTAAGTAATAAAATGCTTTATGGTTTTAAAAATATATTTTGTTACTTTGGTATGGATTAAATCCATATGTATTATTAAATTCTTCTAATATTTGTTTCAGGTGATTTGGGCGATGTTTCATAAATGTATCGCTTCTGGAATGGTGCTGTCAATTGTCCATCTTCCCCTCCCCCCCCCTCATGATCCTGGCCTTGTTTGGTTGAGTGCAAATTTTCGTTAGATTTATTTTCCGAATGAAACTATTAATGTTTTCGGTGTTTTTAAAGTTTGGGTTGTCAGCACTCGCCCAGAGACAAAGTAACTTCATCACATTGGAATCACCATCATGGCTTTAGCAGTCATTGAGGTAGGTTGGGCTGCAGTTTTTCATTGTATTGAGAGGGGAAGAATCATAATAAGAATAAGAAGAAGAAGTACAAAATGGTACTTTGGCAATGTATTTTGGCATCTTTTTAAGTCTTGGTAGTTCAGAAAACACTCGAGAATAAAAGTTGTGGCTTTTAAATGCTAATGACTTCACTCCATCGTAGTTTATGAGCATATCATTGTGTACACATTTGAATGTGTGCCATTTTGTTCCCCTTCTTTATGGAGTATTACCATACTCCATGATAAGGAAATGTTTTGTTTACAGTTTCAATCATTGTAATTCATCCATAAATAATTTACAGTGATATCATAAAGATGTGTGTTCTCCAGCCGATGATTATTTAATTATTTGCTACATTGATACAATTTGCTAATCGTTCCGACTTTTGCGTTGACAGGCCGGTGATTTTCTGTTCTCGTTTTTCACTGCTGATGTGGTTCTGACATTGGATTGTATCATTCACTGTGCCTATCACGTGCCTCGGTGTTTACTCGTGTTGCTGCAGGTTTGTACAGCACATTGCCATTTAGAACATGCATGGTTATCATTTCTCACTTGCTTTCTAATTGTTGCATTTTCATCATCAAATATATTCTGCTATAATATTTTGTGAAGGTAATCAAAAATATACCGCAAGTTGTCAAAGTGACATGAAATGTTTTTCCTAAATTTCACGAGTTTTCAGTCAGTTAGGGATCTTGAAATGAAGGTTGGAGGTGTTCATTCATTTCCACAAGGTCATTAAATGACTGCTTTTCTGTAGCTCATGATGCACAAAGCTGTTACTGGCAATTGGGTAGAATGTGTTGGTTGAAATAGTTGTTTTAATAACAGCTGTTGCCAACTAAGATTTGAATTGAATAAGTCCGAAACGGCGGCTTTTGGATTGGGTCTCGTCCGTCCGTCTGCAGCTGTTTCTCAGACATGTATTAACCAATTTTTTTCAAACTTGGAAAAAAGACAATACTTCATGGTATACATATGCACATCATTTTGTTTCGCGATTCTATCAATGATGGCCGACTGGCGGCAATTTTAGTTGTAAAACAGCTGATGTTGAACCATTTCTCAACTATCTAACCTCATTTCTAACTATCTAACCATTTCTTATACTACATTCCTCAACCATTTCTCAGAAATGCATTTACCGATATTATTCAAACTTGTCACGCAGATACGGAATGATGGCTCGCATATGCACGCCATTTTTCTTCCAGGATCAGGTCCAAGATGGCCGACTGGTGGCCATTTTGTTACTTGCTCAATCTTCCATGTCACATGACCATTAAAGCCTGTTGCACATACACATAAAACTTGTAAATATGGGCTAGCCCATTAACTCTGTTCAGCAAAATTACTAAAACCATGGGGGCTATGATATTTTATGTCTTTTCTCCTTGTTTTTGTTTATTTTGGACTTTCAGAGGGGTAGGACAAGTAATATAGGAGTGCATATGACAGAGTGGTCACTCATTCCAGGCAAAATCAAATGATCCTGCATAAATTGCGTATAGGGTGGTCAAAAGAGAGATATATATATATATATATATATATATATATATATATATATATATATATATATATATATATATATATATATATATATATATATATATATTCTCCCCACCCCAATTATTTTTTAACTCACTTCTCTTTTTTTTTATTACATGTATAGATAGTTGAGAATGTGTAGATAACAACAGAGAAAAATATTTATTACCCTTACACGAGAGATGAGTGTGCCCTGGTCAACAGAACAGAAGACATTTTCATTGGAAATCTACTTCCGAATGCACTCATTTAAGGACACTCAAAGAAAGTTCAATACCAATTTCAACTGCAGAGAGGCCCCATATAACCAAACGATGCATAAATGGATAAATAAGTTAAGGAAGGGAGGGTACTATGCTGTACCTTCATTCAAAATCCCAAGACAAGCAGTCGTTCAGGATGCAAGTCAGTGAGAACTCCCTGACGTCATTGAATGTGTCAGACAGTCAGTGGGCACCAGCCCGAAGAAGTCGGTCGACACACTGTCAAAGTCAGGAGTTAGGTGTGAAAAAGGGGATTCTGCTGAACATTTCCATAAGCACATGAAAATGTATCCCGACAGGATTCAAGTAATGTTTTATGCTGCATTTATGAAATCTCCCTCATAGTTTTTACATATATATTGATTCATGTAATTATATAGTATAGATTTTTGAATAAAATTTAAAGTTTTCACAACACTTTTCATGGGTCATCCTTTTCTCTTTTTCTTGACCATCCTCTACTTACAGAAATGACTCAAAATTTAGCAATTTTCGATCTCTCTTCTACAGCTGACATTGAAACAATTTAACAATGTCTACGAATATACTCACCTTTTCGAGTTGCAACCACATGGAAGTGGATCTCTGATCACATTGGCTGAGCAAAGTAGATATAGTAATGGCAGATTGTTCTCCCTGAATAACATAATGCACCCATCTGCTTGCAATTCATGGTGAGATTTGGTACTTGCTGAAACAAAATGTGCATCATCAGAATACATACTTTTTGTTGTTTGTTACAAGTGAATCCAAGCCACAAAAAGCCATTATTTTCAATCATGTGCACAAGTGTTGTTTCTTGGTTAGGTTATAAACTTGTTCATTCGGTAACTTTTATGCCAAGGTAAACCATCTCTGAGTTGTAAGGGTTCCCTGGTTCCCTTAAGCATTGAAGCTATGGCTTCACTGCTTGGCAACAATACTCTTGGTTCACTCACTAGGTGGAGACTCAAGACCAACTTGTAAGCTCGTGGGAAGCTCTTGGCACAGCCTTTAGGTGTTGCATTAAAGTAATCTCGTTTGATTAGCGTAGGTTGTTTTGAAGGCTGACTCAAGTTGATTTGTCGAATGTTGCGGTCTTGATACTGGTGATGGAGAAAAGCTATTCAGAAGGGGAAATGGCAGAGGAATGTGGACGGATGCTGTCGACGGTGTAGATATGAAACAAGAATGTAAAAAATTATTCCGAGAACTAGCTCATTCACCTACACTTCCCAAAGATACCATGAAATGGTTGACGTCCATTTACGCAAGTTCTAGCAGATGTAACTTCCTCCAAACTGCCATTATTGATGGTTGCAGTCAAGAATCAAACCTCAGACTAGACAACGATTTGAGTATTCTAATAACCAAGGTACTCTGCTGTTATTACCTTCGCTAGAGGAGAGGGTTTGCATTTGGGTCTGTTTGTCTGTCTGTCTGTTTGCCTGTCCACACAGAATGTGAGTGTGTATTAATTGCATTGGCACCCTAAGGCCCTTTATGACCCTTTAAGCCCATTGAGACCCCTAAGATCTGCAAGGCCCTTAAGAACCCAAACACCCTTTAAGACCTCAAAGACCCCCAAGTCCCTTTAAGACCCTTTAGACCCGATATACCCTGAGACCTCAAAGACCTTTTAGATCCTCTTAGACCCTTTTGAACCCCGAAGACCTTTAGACTCCTTTCTACTGTTTAGACCTTTTAGACCTTCACACCTTTCAGACCTTTTAATACCCGGTAGATCCCATTGACCTTTCGACCCTTTATATACGTTTTAAGACCCTTTCGACCTTTAAACTTTAAACGTTCAGACCATATGACCTTTACAACTTTTCAGACCTTTGACCTTTATAAATTTACAACAAGACCATTTCGACCTTTCATTTGCAAAAACAACCTTTCATTTAGTACATCCATTTATTTGCCACACAAAATGCACCACACAAAACAAGTCCTGGTGAGGGTCTGCAATCCCTGATTGCTCTTTCTTGTTTTCTTTGTGTAGATTGTCTCCAATAGTGACACTAACCAATTTAACTGTGTTTGCAACTGCAAAATGTATGTATGCTTTTTACGTGATTCCTACTGCAGCAGTCGCAGCAGTCGCAGCAGTCGCAGCAGTCGTAGCAGTAGCAGCAGCAGCACACATTTGATAAATGGAAAACTGTCCTGGCACTCCTAACCACATTTTTTGAAAGTATTTACACACTTGAGTGAATTTGAAAACCAGAAATACCCGCTCCCTCGGGAGCATTTGCAAATCGACCCCCCCCCTTCCAGCAAAGGAGTGGGGGGGGGGGGAGGGACTGTGTCCATTAGCTGACCCTGCATACCACCAATACAGATGGAAAATTTGGTGGAGATTGGGCCAGCCCTGTTTTTGAGATGCATAACATACAGGGAGTGGACAAAAAATGGAAACGCCAATAGAATGTCATGTAGTAGGGTGCGAGGTTACGACATGCATCCATGGAGTCAAGAAGCATCTGGTACGGTTCTATGGGAATGTGGCACCATTCTTCCACAAGGAAGTCTGCCTCTTAATAATGGATTTGAACTGCAGCCTGCTAATATATATATATATATATATATATATATATATATATATATATATATATATATATATATATATATATATATATATATATTACACACACACACACACACACACACACACACACACACACACACACACACACACACACACACACACACACACACACACACAGATGAGCCAAAACATTATGACCACCTGCCTAATATGCTGTTGGTCCTCCGTGTGCCGCCAAAACAGTGCCGACCCGCCGAGGCATGGACTCTACAAGACCCCTGAATGTGTCCTGTGGTATCTGGCACCAAAACATTAGCCTCAGATCCTTCAAGTCCTGTAAGTTGTGAGGTGGAGCTGCCGTGGATCGGACTTGTCGGTCCAGCACATCCCACAGATGCTCAATTGGATTGAGATCTGAAGAATTTGGAGGCCAGGGCAACACCGTGAACACTTACTTCATCATGGTCCTCAAACCATTCCCAAACAATGTGTGCAGTGTGGCAGGGTGCATTATACTTTTGAAAGAGGCCACTGCCAGCCATCAGGGAATACCATTGCCATGAAGGGTGTACCTGGTCTGCAATGATGTTTAGGTAGGTGACACGTGTCAAATTGACGTCCACTTGAATGGCCGGACCCAGGGTTTCCCAGCAGAACATTGCCCAGAGCATCACACTTCCTCCTCTGGCTTGTCGTCTTCCCACAGTGCATCCTGGTGTCATCACTTCCCCAGGTAAATGGCGCACACGTACACGGCCATCCACATGATCTAAAAGAAAACGGGACTCATCAGACCAGGCGACCTTCTTCCATTGCTCCAAGGTCCAGTTCCGACGCTCACATGCCCATTGTAGGCGCTTTCGACGGTGGACAGGGGTCATCATGGGCACTCTGACCTGTCTGCGGATACGCAGACCCATACGCAGCAGGGTGCAATGCACTGTGGATTGTGACACATTCCTCCCGTGACCACCATTAAAATTTTGTGTGAAAAAAAATATATATACAGTAGACTAGGCATAAGTTGTCACCATCGGGACCGAGAAAAAAAGTGACGACTTAGAAATGTGACGACTTACGCATATGCGAACATTCATGATGACTGTGGGGTGAAGGATGAAGTCGCGTGTGGCCTGGACACATATGTGTGAGAGCCGGCTATTGTACCAAAAGGAAAACACAATCCTCGGGGCATAGGTGGGGGTGAGTTGGAAAGTGATCAAGCAAAGATGGAATTCATGAATCAGTTTATCAAAAGTAAAGATAATGAACAACTCTGTAAGACAACTCGTATACCATCGGTGATGGTATAGTGACAAATGACATGACACACAGTCATCGTGGTGATGATTACCACTCAATGCCTATGTGTAAGTGAGTGCGGTAATGTACAAAACAAGCCAATATAAAACCATGATCGGACTTCAACACTAAGCTCGATTGATCCTTTACTTCTTCGCGAAGTAATCCGTTATGTTTGACTGCCTCAAACTCTTGGGCATCTGGTGCATGAGAAAGGATTCAAACTGGTCATTGTATTCCATGATGTTGGCTGGGCAATCCTCCACCGAAAGACAGTATCGGCCGAATCGGCCGAAACCGAATATTTGGCTGAGCCGACATTTGCCGAAACCAGATGATTAGCGCGTCATCGACATCTTCAAAGGACACACATTTCACGCATTTCACACTTCCCACCGGCCTCACGATCTTCTCCACTTGTCCAAACATCTTGCCCTTATTCTTCAAGATATCGTTCAATGTCTGCCGTTTGATGTCCAACTTCTCAGCTATGTCTGTTTTCTTCATCAGTGGATTTGCCTCGCAAAACTGGATAATGTCGTATTTTTCTTGGTAGGTTTTAGTTGTAAGCTTACGCTTAGTCGCCATTGTCCTGCCTGCAGTGCGATCAACGTGTGTACGCAGTTATAAATAGCCTATCACTGGCGGTGTAAACCAATGAGCGAGCATCACGATTCCATGAAATCGGGCTTCTCATGAGGCAGCAGTTCCGTGTGACGAGTTAGGAGTGGTAATTTACTTGAGTTTCCATTATATATATATATATGTGGTGTTGGATTTATTTACTTATTTATTGTTAAACATCTTTATTGACAAGGGTACAACAATATCTACACGATAAAAGGAGCCTTGCGTGCATCTGAGTTCCACCCATTGGTTGGACAGTTCACCTGACTCCATCCACAATTTCTTTACTCTGCCTGCCATTTTGGTGGTTACTGCTATGCAAATTCAAAGACTTCTTTGAAGCTGTCATATTCACAATTGCCATGCCCTCTTTAAAAGTTTTCCCTTCAGTGTAAATCAATCAAATTGACAGTTGATAGGATTTTGAGCCGATAGGTATCACGGTCCTTGTGAAGATAGATGGGCCTCAGCGATCAGGCAGCATTCTGTTGTTTATGCACCACCCAAATAACTATGTGGCATTCTCTCAAGCAACGCTTTTGCTGCAGAGGTTACGCAGGCCCTTGCTATTAAATCCGAATATTTTCTTTTAAAATTGAGTTAGACAGGTGACCGTGATGGGTTTCTGTGACGTTTGTGTTGGCATGATAGGGAAGCGGAGAGCGTTAAATGTTCTGCTGTTTCGATGTGGGAATCCCCGTTTGCTTTTAGGAGCAGGAGGAGGGTTTGGAGGGAGTGTGGTAGAGTAAAGATGTGACAGATTTGGAAGGCTTTCAGGGTGGAGAGGATAACGTCTGTCGGTAGGGGGGAGGGGGAGGTTGTTGAGGAGGACGAGTTGTAGTTGGGCAGGATGGGGCAGGAGTGGTTGAGAAGTTGTGGGAGGGGGGAGGTTTAGGTCTTTTGGTGTGGAGGGAGGTGTTGAGGATGACGAGTTTTGGTGGGGGGTGAGGGGGAGGGGAGGTGTTGAGGACGACGAGTTCTGATGGGGGAGGAGAGGTTGAGAAGTTATGGGGGGAGGTTTAGTTATGGTAAAAGCTTGAAGTGGGGAGGGGATTAATGCCTTCGGGTTGGAAGGGGGAGGGGTGAGGACTTGTAGTTGTGGGGGTGTGGAGGGGGATTCATTTTTGTAGTTTTCCTTGGGCAGGCACCTTTGCAAATTTCGTTGCTCGAATCCTTTTTCAGTTCCCCGACAAGTGTCCACAATGTTTTCACTCCTAGCTGTGCTTACCTCATTGAGCCTTGGCATTGCTGGTAGTTGGTTGAACAGGACTATTGTGATTGCTAAAACCAACTATCAGTGGCCTCATTTGGACAGTATTCATGGATTTTACAACCGTCAGTGGCAACGAACGTAAGGTTGTTTTTTTCATCCTGAAATTTTTATGTAATAAGTGTTTTTTTTTGTTGGTTTTTTTTTTTTTTGCTGTTTTGTGAACAGAAAACGCTTAAAAAAACAAAAACAAAAGATTATGCAGCTATTTCAAGACGTACTTGTCCATTTCAACATGTAGTTTTTGTCCACTTGCAATCCATTTATTGTAAAGCAGTATAGCGCAAGGTACATGAACGTATGGTACGCTCCATGAATAAGCGGAACTGCGTTTGTTATGCAATTCATTTAGAACTTGCTTTCCAAGAACAAAAATGGTGCCCCCTCAACTCGAAGATTAGTAATGGGTTTGATTTAATTCTCGACTATTTGAAGTTGAAGTGACAACAGCATGGATAAATAAAACCAAAGGAAGGTTTGTTCAGCAGATAACAAATTTGGTTGCCCGTCAGGCTGGCAACCAGCAAGGTATGATTGTCTGACAAAAGTGTTCTGGTTGTCTCTGGACGTCGGATGACCTATTTTGTGAACCCAGAAGTTAAAAGATGTCAAGGCCTTCACATATGTTGGTAGCTGCATTGATCCAACTGGTGAAATCGATGGTGAAATTGATCATCACACGAGTAGGAAGCCCATGGTAAAACTTCTATGATATCATTTTTTTTTTTTTAATTCTTGCACTGTTTGAAAGAGCTCAAAACTGGGAGGTTTAATAAGGAATATCTTGGGTTGTTGTATGATGCAACTGGAGCTTCAAGAAAAGAAGAGAGTTGTTCATTTTCATGTGCAGCTTCATTAGCTTTGATGTTTCTTGCCTACCCCCATTGGCGAAAATCGATGTTGCTTCTGTGTCTTCTTTTGCGCTCACGGTCTCTTGTGGTAGGGCTTGTAGCTCGAGCTCATTTTCGTGGTCTTCCAGGCATGGGTTGATATTCGCGTGTCTTCATATGATTGCATAATTGTTGGTGTCATACCCCTTGGGTTCACGTTCTGTGGAAGAGTGAAGAGACGGCAAAGCTTGGGAGTCTGCATACAAGGGTTTAATTCACGATGGCGACTGCAGCAGAACGCTGAGTCACGTGATCCACCCGCCATGCCCATGTCGAAGGACAGCATTACTTCCGTTTTACTGTGTGCTAAATTGAACGAACCAGTGTTATGATTTTCTCGTAGTTTGGATTAATTTGAAGCAACTTTTATGTAATTTGTTGTGTGCGAGAGCATTATCTTGTTTTGGGGGGTGGGTGGGAGGAACAGACAGACAGCGTTAGCCGATTCGATTTCTTGTATTGGGTAAATTTTAAAATTCTAAAATCATATTTCTTAACAGCAAATGAAAAAATTTTGATAAAAAAAATTGGGAGTGACTGAAGCAGCTGTCTGTTGCCTTATACACCACCTATGTTAAAATTTTAGTCCCATTGATGTATAAATTTTAATTTTCCCATCGGTTTGGATTAATTTGAAGCATCTTTTGTTGACCTTTTTTTTTCTCTCCAAGGAGCATTTCTGTGTTTCATGGTGGGACAGACAGACAGACAGATGGCATGAGCCATTTACATGCATACGTATATATATATATATATATATATATATATATATATATATATATATATATATATATATATATATATATATATATATGTATATAGATATATGTATATAGATATATGTATATATGTATATAGATATATGTATATATGTATATAGATATATATGTATATATATATATATATATATATATATATATATATATATATATATGTATATATGTATATATGTATATATGTATATATATATATATATATATATATATATATATATATATATATATATATATATATATATATATATATATATAGATATTGTTACGAATTTCGCCCGCCCGGCGTGCGATCGGTCACGTAACTCAAATCGCGACGCGTCGCCCACCGGAACGTACAATTCAGTCGTGACCCTCTTGGAACTACCGCCAAGGAGCTAGCCACGGGTGCGGGTTTAACCTCACCACAACCCAGCCCGCATTCTACCCGCATGAAATCGGGTGAATCGCCGAATATCGATATACCGAGGAGTTGTACCACGCCGCAGGTCGACTCCGGACACGAACCGCTTAAGCGGCTTGTTCCGAGCTGCAGGGATAACTGAGCAGAGTTATCGCCGACCTCGACGGTTCAGATTATTTATTGGGTGTCTACACCCACTACCAATCCCTTACGTGATGCAAGATGGGACTTTCAAACAAAGGAAAGGACGCAACAAAACGGGAAACAGTTCGACAGGCAAGTAGTTTATTACACACGCAGACAAGGCACGTATTTACAGCCATACAGTGAAAGCAAGCATGTATATACAGTCATACAGTAAAAGCAAGCAAAAGAGTTACCACCGAATAAAGCAATGCACAAGCACTTATTCAGGTTTACTTAAATGACTGGCGCCACACACACATTTAAACAAAAAGCAAATAAAAGCCACCCTCACAGGCAAGGGGGCAGACAGGTCCGTGGACCAAATGGACGTGGGACCTGGGTGAGCGGCCAGGTCCACGAGACCGAAGGGGTCTTACCCGCGCCCTCGTGGCGCGATGGCGGGCTAGCCGCAGTGTCAGCGTAACGTGCCTGACTCCGTGCCCCCGGCGTGGTCGGTGAGCTCCTTTAGGCGTGCGTTGCGCAGGCACGTGTTGGTCGGTCGACACTACGGTTGTTGTGGGGAATGGACGAGGTTACCGCGCTATCTCAGCGCGGGTGGGGGGAATTGCTGATGCTCGGGGTGGAGAGAGGGGAATGGTGGACGCTCCGTCCCACTGGCGGGGCCTTGGGACCGCACCGCCTCCGGCGAACTCTCACCCCTGAGCCCTCTTCCACGTCACTGCTTCACTCCGTGACTCGTCCCTCGACCCCGCAATGACAACCTCAACGACGACCTCCGTCTTCACTCGACCAGCCAGCCCAACACAGCACCACGCGAGTTGCCTTGTGCTCGCGTCTTTATAGACCGGGGGAGGAGCGTGTATGTAAATCAGCGGATCAAAACGCGCTTGGAGGTGGGGCCACGCCACCCTATGTTCAGCCATTGGTCGGGCAAAAAGGGGCGTGAGCCTCCCCTGATCCGATTTCCCTCCTAAAAGGAGTCCACATGCATCGTACTTGGGGGTGGGGCCACACCGCCCGCCGCTTGCCCATTGGACGGAGAAAAAGGGGGCGTGAGCTTCCCCTGATCCGATTTCCTCTCCCGTAAAGGCATCCATTTGTACTCGCGGCCGACGCGTTCGGCAAGAATCCCCGAACGGGCCCTGGGCAGCACGACGTTCGGTGTTGACAGGTGGTGTGGTGGATGGTTATGGAAGGAGAAAGGCGAAGGTGGTGGGGGGTTTGCTGTGGTGGTTTGGTTGTTGGCGGGCGTCGTTTGAGAATGGCGGTGAAGCGATGTTTGCGGGATGGAGTTGTGGTGGTAAAGAGGCGAAGGTGGCGGTGTTTGAGTTGTTGGGGGATTATTGGTCCAAAATAACGATAGAGAAAGAAAAACGGCTTACTCAAAGCGTCGCAGCCCGGATGAATCACACATATTTCCTCTAAACAACGTGTGTGGACTAACTACACATGAACTTATCGATATATCTAACCTGAGGACCTTTCTGGTGTATTGCACATTTCCACAGCCATAACACTATATATATATATATATATATATATATATATATATATATATATATATATATATATATATATATATATATATATATATATATATATATATATATATATATATATATATATATATATATATTCTATATCTCTCTCCTCTTCTTCTTCTTTCGGCTGCTCCCTTTTGGGGTCGCCACAGCGGATCATCCGTTATGATCCACATAGTGATTTGGCACAGGTTTTATGCTGGATGCCCTTCCTGACGCAACCCTGGTCGCCTCGTATGACACAGGGATATGGTACACCTATTTTAACCAGGGTATACACCGGCCCAGTACACTGGTACTCACTTCGCCAACCTTGGAAGGATGACAGGCTGAGTCAACTTCCTGGTGTGTATTAATTCAAGCCACCAACGGGGCTTGAACTCAGGACCTTTTGGATCCCAAGCCGCTACACTAACCACTACGCCAACACCAGGCTTGTATATATTCTATATCCACTATACTAAAAAATAGAATATGTTTGTATGTATGTTGTTTGTTTGTTTGTTTGTTTGTTCGTCCTTTATAGGCGGCCGAACCGTTGGATTGAATGAGATGAAACTTGGCATGAGTGATCCTTGGGGAGTGAGAACGGACATGGGGGGGGGGGGGGGTGTCAAGTTCAAGGTCAAGGGGTCAAGGTCACCGGGTAACTTCAAGTTCTCAATTTCATCCGATCGAGACGGGAACAACGCCATTCGACAGATAATCAAAATTAAATGACACAGCTCATTGACGACATTCACTTCCGACTTCCGGTTTTCAAGTTATGATGTCATAAATTGACTAAAACGTCAATTTTTCATTTTTGTTTGTCCTTTATAGACGGCCAAACCGTTGGATAGAATGAGATGAAACTTAGCATATGTGATCCTTGGGAACGGACATAAGGGGTCAAGGTCAAAGGTCACGGGGTCAAAGTCACCGGATAATGTCAATTTCTCAATTTCATCCGATCGAGACGGGACCAACGCCATTTAACAGATAATTGTACCCGCCCATGGGCGGATTCTTTGCTAGTATATTAATAAAACTCTCATATATATATATATATATATATATATATATATATATATATATATATATGTATGGATGTATGTTCCCGAAATACAGCCAAAACGGTACACGATAGCGCAAAATTTTTCGGCCCACCTTACTCACCATTCTCCTGCATTGTGCAGTATCAAGTTTCCTTCAAATCAGGCAATGAAAAAAAATATTAAAAAATCAATTCCCGATTCAGTGAAGTACTCTTCGGGAGAATTTGATCAATGCAAACAACCTCAGCGGCATAGTTCGCTGGAGCTATCTTTTTTGTTTTTGTTTTTTTTGAAATGATTTTTTTTTATCAACCGCTGTCACAGTGGGAACCCAACGGGTTCACGGGTCTTCTAGTGTGTGTATATATATATATATATATATATATATATATATATATATATATATATATATATATATATATATATATATATATATATATATATATATATATATATATATATATATATATATATATATATATATATATATTATAATATAATATATATATATATATATATAATATATTATAATATATATATATATTATAATATATTATAATATAATATATATATATATATATAATATATTATAATATATATATATATATATATATATATATATATATATATATATATATATATATATATATATATATATATATATATATATATATATATATATATATATATATATATATATATATATATATATATATATATATGTGTGTGTGTGTGTATAAATGGGAAACCTCGTCATGTCTCAAAGCGATTCATGAATTGTTGGAAAAGCGAGAACATCAGCTATAAGCCAGTACCAAAATGAAACGATACAACAGCAATTTTGTCTCAACACTTGTGAGAAAGAAGACTTGCATGGCTTGGACATATAATATGCTTACCAAGCACACAAATCTCCTCCCAGACTTTGATATGGCATGCACATGGAAGGAAATTGAGAGGAAGACCTAAAACATCCTGGGAATACACCATAAACAGAGACCTCCAGGGAACTACAGTCTCCTACTACAAACTTGGAATGGTTCGGCAAAGACATTGTGTGATGGAGATCCTTTGTTGCCTCCAAGTAAGTAAATATTCTCCCTCATCCCCCTCCCCCCTTTCACCCATTCCTCTTCAAACAGTTCATGTAATTATATACTTTGTAGAAAATCTTAACGTTGATAATGCCAACATTAAAAAATACATTTGTGGATACTATAGACCATTCACAGTTTTGCCCTAAAGATTGCATCGATTTCATTATTCCCACTCAAACATAATATGGAATATAAATTCCATGCAGCGTGATTTCGTGAGCTCTCCATTAGATTTTGACACCGACTTCTTCATAGATGACCTCAAGCAAACTGAAACTGAAGTAAATATATTCTGAATTGATCTGCGTGATCAATCAACTATATTTCTAAAGCTGCTGGAGTCGTTGGTATTGTAGCTTTTCTGCTTAAGAAGTGCTGTCCTGAAATAGCTTTTATCCTGGCATTTATTTTCCACATGTGCTTGTCGAAATCATTCTTTACATCTTACTTTTGTAGTGCCAGCATTGCATACAAGATAGGTGAGAAGATCAACCCCAGCAACTATCACCGCATTAGTCTTTTTTTTCCCCCCATTCTGAGTAATGTGCTTGAAAGTCGAATCAATAAACTACTCTGAAAACCATTTAGAAGATAATGCTCTGCTCACTGACTTCAGGTATAGTTTTTCACTACTCTCACTCAATTGCTGATCTCTCTTATCCGTTGCAGGCGAGTGGCAATTTTTTTTTAGATTTAAACCCTCCCTCGTTACACATTGTTTTCCACATGATTTTGTTAATGTGATGTGTATTGGTCACTTTTAGCACTGTTGTACACTCTGCAAGTGGTCATCAGTGGAGAAATAACCTGTTGCCATGGTAAGCATGCTATATTTGGATAAAAATGACAAATTAACATGATTCCGTATTATTGATTTAGAAGATCAATCAAATCAAGTAATGGTTCAAAACAAATCATTTGACAGTGATTTCTTCTCTGGTGTGTGTGCTCATATATAAATAAATATATATATATATATATATATATATATATATATATATATATATATATATATATATATATATATATATATATATATATATGTGTGTATATATATGTGTATATATCTTCTTCTTCTTCTTCTTTCGGCTGCTCCCGTTAGGGGTCGCCACAGCGGATCATCCGTTATGATCCGCATAATGATTTGGCACAGGTTTTATGCCGGATGCCCTTCCTGACGCAACCCTGGTCACCTCGTACGACACGGGTATATATATATTTATATATATATATATATATATATATATATATATATATATATATATATATATATATATATATATATATATATATATTCAACCTTCTGGATCGTCAAGGTGTGGGAGGAGATACTGTCAGACATCATCAAAAGTGCATTTCTGAAATGTTGCATCTCCTTTCTCGAACGAAAAAAAAATCCTCTTTATAATATTAAAAAATAAGAAAGAAAAATAAAAACTTCTTGGTATCCTCTCCTCTCCTCTTCAACTTCTTGAAATTATGAATGACTGTTCGACAAAATTTAGCAGACATGGGAGTAAGAATGTTGATATCTCCATCAATTTTTTATTTACAAAGTTAATATACAAACCTGTTTAGATCTAGATGAGAAAATATAATGATCAATACATCCATTTATTTTGAGAGTGAGAAACAGAGGTACAGATAATACACGGCCATGGTTTATACACTTGAAAATACGGTATTACGGTGCCTATAGAATGTCTACACCCTTTTCAAAATTTTCACCTTTTGTTGCCTTGTACAGTAGGTCAGGTCAGGTATGGGAGTATACACTAGAGCAGTGCGTCGCTGCATCCACTTTCTTCTGGTACTCCAGGGGCCTCCGTCTGGCCACCCCCCAGGCAGATGCCTGGCCCATCCCCATCTCCTTGAGATGCTGAACAAACTGCTGCAACCACAAGGCACGTGGTCGGCCCATTGGCCTCCTCCACTCATGAGCCTCCCCCGCTGAGAAAATCTGGCGAGCATGATCAGCGTCTGGAAAATGAGCCACACGTCCATGCTGATGCTCACGGACTACGCAGGTAACAAATCTCATTTCAGTCTCTCTCAGTAACCGCTCGTTGGACACAAAGTCCGACCAGGATAGCCAATGATTCTCCGAAGAGACCTGGAACCAACGTAATTAAGTCTCTGTCTCAGATCCCTGGTCAGAGTCCAAGTCTCACATCCATACAGCAAGACTGAAAGTACCAAGGACCTGAAGACTCAGACTTTCGTACTCCCGCACAGGTACCGACAGCGCAACACCCCATGATCTATTGAATCTATGACTCCGGAGGCTGGACCTAGACGTCTACTGACCTCTGGCTCACATCCAGCAGACATGAATATCGCTGTCCGATGTCATGCAACATTTCCATGGATCACTCGGAGTAGTTCGAAAAACATTTTTTGTTTTTGTTTCCATTGTAATTGTAATGCAGTGGGTTTTTTGTGTACAGTCAAGGCTCGTGGCATAGCTATAACACCGAATGGCTCATGACGCAACGTGACAAAAGGAATAGTCCAGAGAGAGAGGGTGGGGGTGGGGGGAATCAACAGTGGAGTTGACGGCCAAAATCGAGGGAGACTTTTACAAACAATGGGTGTGGGGAGGAAATTCCTATCAATTCTGTAAACAGGAAAATCATTCCGCACAGGATGCATGCATGCATGGAGCGTACAAGAATTCGATGGATATCAATGGAAACTCAGGAAGGAAAAACTGGGAATTTGGAAGGAGGAAGTCTTTGGGTGGGAGTTAACCAGGATAGAAAAGATCATGGTTTTGGATTGGGGATGATCTGAGATGGTGGTGAACAACAATCTTGAAGACCTGGAGGGAAGAATGGGATTGAAGAAGATGTGGAAGTTGGTTCCAAAGAGTGGGAAAGAGAAGGAACGAATGAGTGGAGGAGTTTCGTGTATAAAACTGACAAAATGTCATTTATGCAAATTTTTAACATGAAAATTATCTGATTTGCATTTTCAGTTCATAGCTCATATGCCCGATTCCATTAACTTTCATTTGAGCCATCATTTACATTCCTTGGTTAAGTATGTCAAATTTGAGATCATGTAATGTTTTTTTTATTCCTGGCATGCTATAAATTACCCCTGTTGCCATGGAAACTGCCAATTTATAACCTTAGGCACCACTTGGCAACACTACAACAGGGATAACGTTAAAGCCTTTAAGCTGAGATGTGAAGGATTAATTTAAGCACTGTTGTAAATTTCTGTAGAGCGGAGGATTAAATTTAAAATTTAGCCCTGTCTGATTTTTACCACCCACCTATTACTGATCATTTCAGTTATGCTTCCAATCTTCGGTGAGGGAGAAGCTCGGGTGATTGTTCTTAATATCCCGACTGATGATTTACTGTTTGGCAAAGAGGTCTACTGCACAAACTAAAGTCCAACTCTGTCTGTGGTCATGCAGTTTCTTTGGTCACTTTCCTCTGAATACCATTCTGTGTCAAGGATGGTATGCTCAGAGATGCATTACTGCCTGCCTGTCTGAGCACACACTGTCCATCAGACAGAGCCTTTTAAACCACCTATCCCATCTGTGTTAAGGTTATGATTGTTAGAGATTCGATGGTGTCCTAATTGAGCCATTGTGTATGGTACCCTGTGGAAATGATCACGACATCATTAGATTGGAGTGCTTCGATGGTGATATGGCACAGGCATGATGGACCTAATGGCCTCCTACTGTGCTTAAGTTTCTTATTTTTATTCTGCCTACATTTCCTCTATACCATACAGTATTTGAAAAATTACTGTGAAGCCCTTAAAACTTTGGGATTTTCTAACTTTTGGGGGGTGGTGGGTGTGGTGGGTGGACAAAGTAGAAATCCATGAAGCCTACTTTCACACCATTGCATGCTCATTAAAATAGGGAAAACGAACTGAAAGGTGTTTTGCAAGGCTTGCAGTGACATGGCCCATGTACTCCATTAGAGGGGAATGAGTGAGGTCCGCCTTAAAAAGCTAATAAATGGATCATTAGATTGTGCTCCTGGGTGTTCATTCCAGGCTGAATGTGCTACAATGAAGTCTGATTGCCCTTGCATTGGGGTTTTGGTGGTCGGGGTTGTGGGGTTGGAGGAGGCATTCTGCCATCGTGTCTGAACCAGCTGAATCAATGTTTCGTGTTCTAATAAAGGCATTTTGTGTGATAATAAGATCCCCAGAGTTTTCGGGTATGAGCCAACTGCCGCTCAATGCACCCCTTCCTTCCTTGTTTACTTTCTTTTCATATGAGAAGTTGGAAAGTATGCATTTGCAGCAAGTGGAGATGTTGCTGTCTGCAGCAGCAATGATTGCAGCAAATGTGCATTTGCTGCAATCATTGTTGCAATCACATTAGACTTTTTATATTTCCAAATTACAATGCTCACATGCTTCAGCTCTTGAAAATACAGAAGAGCTGCAGTGTTGAACATACACTTCAAAGCATGTGAATGTTGAAAGAATGAAGTGACTTTCCACATGAAAGGTATGTGGAGGTTGTGCTGTTTTGGATGTTCTGGAAATCATTAAGATGACAAAGGTGCCCATCAATATGCTCTCTCATGTGTACTTAAAAGTAAAAGCGAAGTTGTATTTCAAAAATGAAAATACTGGCTTTGATCATGATCAAAATATTCACCAACTATCATTTTATGATGAAACTGCCTGATTAACCTGTAAATGCAACTTCCTTCCTCCTCCCCAGTAGTATACAGATTGTATAAGAACTTTAACATTTCAGAAAAAAAATAACAATTAAACAGCAGACAGATGTGCGATGTTGTGTTCTAATACCTAACAGATGGAATTAGCATGTGATGGAATGAATGCACATCATCAGTCAGCCGTTATCCATAAGGCAGTGCAGAACGACAAGGCAAAATACTTTTTCAATGTATATAGTCTACATTTTATTGAGACACCCTGTAAATGCAGTCATGTTTTACCAAATCAAACCATTTCTCGGCAAGAACGGTGCTCGGTGGAGCACATATTCCTGCCAGACTGAACAGTTTACATTTTGTATCCCACTGATAGGCCATATCTGCATCTGGATCTTAACCAAAATTGATTCGGCTTGTTCTTCTCACCTACCAAACTCCACCAAGTTTTGTCATAACCCGTCCACAACTTTTTGAAATATCGTGCTCTGTCGTTTTTGGCGCAAACTTTCAATTATGAAGAATCACTTTAAAAATAGAGTTCATAGAACATGATACTCCATGCAGTGTTTAAGTATGTACTTCAATTTCAATAAAACAATGATTTTAAAGATAGTTAAAATAGCAATCCGGAAGTTTTGCGCTATTGAAACAGTCTAATTTCTAATACATCACCCTTTCGTACATGACCCAGTACTACAAAACTGGAGGTTCTTGTAAGTGTGATGAAAGCAATTTGTGTTGTCGTGTTCAAGCATAAAATTCAATTGAAATAGAGGTTTAAAGAGGTTTCAAGGCGAACAAATAGATTAATTCCGGGGTTTAGCACCATTTTACACAGCGTCTATTACACCGCCCTCGCTAACCCGTTACATTCGTTATTTGTAACTGTTGTATATGTCCTTTGTGACATCCTTAAATATAGTAAGTTGCATAAGTTTCCTGTTTGGAATTATTTTCAATTTTGTTTGGATTGCAAGGCAGGCAAACAGAGTAAAAGTATTACCTCACTCCTCTCTACAACTGTGCGATTGGGACAAATTCAGAGACAAAGTACTGTTCAAAGGTATGTTTGTCTTCCGAGTCATGCTCCAAATATAACATTCAATTTGAATACATTGTTCCTCGATCATAAACTGATAGGACGGATGAACGGAAATGAACCAATTGCTTAACCCCGCTTTTTACTTTGCATGTGCAGAATATTTATTGTATCCGGATCCGGATCCTCACTAAAATGTAATCAATTTGTCCTCGTCACACACCAAACCTGGCCATCAACTTTTGTCCTCATCCATCCATAATGTTTTGAAATATGCTATATACCATTTTGGCCCTATCTCTCAATGATGAAGAATCACTTAAAACAAGTAGCGGTACATTCGTAGTACTCCATCCCCATGCCAAATAAATAATTATATCCTCTAGCACTCGACATTGCAATGGCGCCCGGCAATGCCGCCGTGCAGCACGTGAAGACAGAATTGGGAGGGAGCGGTGCACTTCTGAGGTGAATATGTACAAATAATACTTACTCGCCATGCAGCATATGGAGACGGAGTTGGAGTGAGCGGTGTGCAATAATTGATTGATTCAGTGATTAATTGCATAATTAAAATATATCATAGTAAAATAATTGATTTCTCAATCAGTTAGCGAATGGTATAGCTAAACTACCGCCGTTTCATCCGAATCTGCAACTTTTTGAAAATGAAGTAATTCATCGAAAAATGAATAATTAATTGATTAATTGATTGATCGATAAATCAAGAAAATACCCTTTTAAAGGCAAATCACTTGTTCACTGCCGTGTCCAAATATCAGCTTTCAAGCTCAAAGGGTGCCCGAGATATTGCCCAAAATGAGAAATAAAATAAATATGGAATTAATAAATCGATAATAATTAAGTAATTAATCAATTAATTGATTAATCAAAAAACAAAAAAATAACTTTTTTTGCCAAAGCACATCTTCACTTTTGTCTGCAAATTTAATCCTAGCTCAAAGAATGGCTGAGATATCGCCTGGACAAACAAACAAGAAAACAAACAAACGGAGTGAAAACTGAGTTCTCCCTTCCTTCGTTGGCCAGTGATGACGTCATGTATTGCCTGGATATGAAATTAGGAAGGAGCCGTGTACAAAAATTATGGTATCCGGATCCATAAAGGTCTTGTGGTTGGTTATTGGGGGCCAAGAACGGCACTCGGTCGAGTGCCTACCTCATTCAGGCTGAACAGTTGTACCGATTCTTTCGGTGCCCATCCACAGGTGTGCGACGCTGTGGCCATGTGGCCGACTCCTTCCCAATTCCATATACAGGTGATGCATGATGTCATCGCCAGGCACCGAAGGAAGGGAATACTCAATTTTTACTCTGTTTGTTTGTTTTCTTGGTTGTTTGTTTGTTTGTTTGTCCGGGCGATATCTCAGCCATCCTTTGAGCTAGGAAACTGATATTTGGGGATAAAAGTGAAGATGTGCTTTGGCAAAAATGTAATTTTTTTATTAATCAATTAATTGATTAATTACTTAATTATTATCGATTTATTATTTATTTTATTTCTCAGGCTGGCAATATCTCAGGCATATTTTGAGCCAGGAAGTTGATATTTGGACATGACAGTGACAGGGATTTGGCTATAACAGGTATGTTTGATTTATTGATTAATCAATTAATTATTATGTCTGGTGTTGGCTCAATGGCTCGAGTGGTGGGCTTGGGATCTTCAGGTCCTGAGTTCAAATCCTGCTTGGCTGTTGAATTAATACCATGTGAGGTTTGACTCAGCCTGTCATCCTTCTGAGATCAGCAAAATGAGTACCAGCTTGCTGGTATTCTGCATCGGAGTGGCGACCCGTCCAGGATTGTGCCCAATAGCCCAGGAGACTGCTTAGGCAGCACCATCGCTCTGCACAGAGTATGGTCCCAATGGATGGATGGAATTAATTATTCCTTTTTTCGATCAATTACTTAATTTTCAAAAAGTTACAGATTCTGATGAAACGGTGGTGGTTTAGGTGTGCTATTCGGCAATTGATTGAGAAATTTATTTTTTGATGATTATTTATTTATTTTAATTATGCGATTAATCAATCAATTATTGTACACCATCCCCTCCCAATTCCGACTCCATGTGCTGCAAGGCAGCATCGCCGGGTGCTGAAGGCGCCCCTGCGATGTCGGTCGCTGCTGGATTGTATTTATTTATTTTGCATGGGGTGGTGTACTTTGTACCGCTACTTGTGGGTTTTTTTTTTTGTATACAGTTTTGTATATGTACATTTTTGCATCCATTTTTTTCCAACTTTTAAAATCTTTATTTTATTTCAATTATATTATCAACTTGAACATTGTTGAACGCAAATCACCTTTTGACACTTTGAAAACACTTCCGTTGATCAATACTTGGACAAAATATTATGGAATTTTATGTCGTCATGACCAATCAAATTTGCCAATCGTTGACCCCACCCATCTCTGTTTCTTACAACTTCTCGGATTAATGTGTTCTATGAACTGCAGTTGGTACTTGCATTTCATTTATATCTGAATAATAGCTTGTCTCTTATCTTAGCGATGCACACATTATGATCTCTTCACCTCAGTATATATGATTTTGTGTACCAGTGTATATAATATGTAATAAACTATGAATATATATATATATATATATATATATATATATATATATATATATATATATATATATATATATATATATATATATATATATATATATATATATTGTTGTGGTTACCAAATTCGCAAACCACCATTCAGGTCCCTTAGGTGAGGTATCTCGGTAAGTGCATGTGTAGTTAGGCCCAAACCCGTTGTCTAGTGGGAATACATGTCATATATGCGTGCTGCGACTCTTCAGGATAGCCGTTTTTCTTTTACTATCTTTATTTTGGACCAACCGCCATGATTACCACCACAACCACAACATCAACCACCAACCACAACGCCGCTTCACCACAACCGCCACGACCTTCACGTCACACCTCGCAACCGTAGCATCGCCACCGTTCTTGCCCCGCTGTGGGTACCGGTGTTGGACTCGTGCAGGGCGCGCGTCGAACAGCGTGTACAAAATCACGGATTTTGTGCTTCAAAAACGGATCAAAAACGACACACGCCCACTTTTTGCCGTCCAATCGGTGAGCGAGGGGCAAATTGGCCCCGCCCCCAGGGCGATCGATATATGCAAATTTATGGATCAAAAAGCCTTCACGCCCACTTTTTCTCGGGCCAATGGGGAGCGAGGTGAAAGGCCAAAGGGAGGGGGTCAAAGGCGAAGCTACGGGGGGATAAAAGGACCGTGTTCGTCAGTCAGAAAAGAGGAGAGTCAGGAGAGTCCAGAGTCGGAGAGTCCAGAGGCGGAGAGTAGGAGAGTCGAGAGGCGGAGAGTAGGAGAGTAGGAGAGTCGGAAACAGAGAGTCAAGACTTCGCGGGCGGTGGAGCTGCTCGTCGTGTGCGTTGGAGTCGGAACGGAGGGGACGGAGTTGTGGAAAGGCGGCGACACCAGACGAGGGGGTGCTCGCGTCGTGCAGGAAGCTGCACCCGAGGGAGGCCGACAGCGCGACCTGGCCGAGGTGGAGACGCTCGTCGCGGGATAATAAAGATCCTCTATACCCCGAGCATCAGCAACCCCCTCCTGTTTCCCCCCCGCGCTGAGATAGTGCGACCGAGGGGGCCCCTTTCCCACCCCCTGCCAGACACTGTCCGCGAGGCCCGCGGAGTTGAGGCGCCATCGCCGCTCCGCGTCTCATCACCAGACGGGTAGGCGCGACCCGGTCTCGGCCTCAGGCCCGCCTCATCCTTGAGGGTATTCTTTTCCTTGGTTTTGGGTATGTGTTGTCGGCGCCGTCCGTGAAGTAGAATTGTATAAGTGTTGCCGTGTGCTCGGTAGTCGGTATTAGCTCTGCATTGTGTTTTCGCTTTTACATTTGCTTTTTGTGTAAATTACATTGTGTCTTTTCTGTGTGCATTTGGTGGAATTGTATATGTGTGCTCCCGTGTGCCGCGAATAAATGTGCTTTGTGTTGAACTGTTTCCCGCTTCGCTTCGTCTTTTCCTCTATTGAATCCCCATCTTGCTTCACGTAAAGGGTTGGTAGTGGGCTGAATACGCCCGATAATTAATCGAACCGTCGAGGTCGACGATAACACCGCTCGGTTATTCTGATAGTACAGAACGGGTCGCTTAAGTGGCCCGTGTCCGAAGTCGACCTGCGGCGAGGTGCGATCGTCCGGTCTACCCTCCGCGTGGGTACTTAGGTAGGTCGAATTTGGCGAGCAACCCTATCCCACGCGGGGGCTGATTGGCTCGATCGCGGTGAGACCGAAAGGTCCACCCGTGACTTGTTCCCGGCGTTAGTCCGAGAGGGTCACGACTGGATTGTCCGTCCGGTGGGCGACGTGCCGCGATTCGAGTTACGTGGCCGTCAGCACGCCGGCGGGCGCGAATACCGCAACAATATATACAGTGGGGAGAACAAGTATTTGATACACTGCCGATTTTGCAGGTTTTCCCACTTACGAAGCAAGTAGAGGTCTGTAATTTTTATCATAGGTACACTTCAACTGTGAAAGACGGAATCTAAAACAAAAATCCTGAAAATCACATTGTATGATTTTTAAATAATTAATTTGCATTTTATTGCATGAAATAAGTATTTGATACAGCAGAAAAACAGAACTTAATATTTGGTACAGAAAACTTTGTTTGCAATTACAGAGATCAGACATTTCCTGTAGTTCTTAACCAGGTTTGCACAGACTGCAGCAGGGATTTTGGCCCACTCCTCCACACAGATCTTCTCCAGATCCTTCAGGTTTCGGGGCTGTCGTTGGGCAACACAGACTTTCAGCTCCCTCCAAAGATTTTCTGTTGGGTTCAGGTCTGGAGACTGGCTTGGCCACTCCAGGACCTTGAGATGCTTCTTATGGAGCCACTCCTTAGTTGCCCTGGCTGTGTGTTTCGGGTCGTTGAAGTTGGAGTCTGATTGATTGAGTGTGGACAGCTGTCTTTTATGCAGATAACGAGTTCAAACAGGTGCAGTTAATGCAGGTAATGAGTGGAAAATGGGAGGGCTTCTTAAAGACAAAACTAAAAGGTCTGTGAGAGCCGGAATTCTTACTGGTTGGTTGTTGATCAAATACTTATTTCATGCAATAAAATGCAAATTAATTATTTAAAAATCATACAATGTGATTTTCAGGATTTTTGTTTTAGATTCCGTCTTTCACAGTTGAAGTGTACCTATGATAAAAATTACAGACCTCTACGTGCTTTGTAAGTGGGAAACCTGCAAAATCGGCAGTGTATCAAATACTTGTTCTCCCCACTGTATATGTATGTATGTATATATGTATATATATATGTATATATGTATATATGTATATATCTATATGTATATATCTATATGTATATATCTATATGTATATATATATATGTATGTATATATGTATATATATGTGTATATGTATGTATATATGTATATATATATGTATATGTATGTATATATGTATATATATATATGTATGTATATGTATATATATATGTATATATATATGTATATATATATGTATATATATATATATATATATATATATATGTATATATATATATATGTGTATATATATATATATATATATATATATATATATATATATAGTAGGTATACACATCATTAATTATTCTTTTTTTTTTGCTGTCTTATACTTTTGAGGATCTTGGTCATACAGCTTTAAGAATGCCCCACATATTTGTGGGGAGACCCCAAATACTTTTGTTGAAATAGCTCGACACAATATCCCCATTCTTTCTTCAGTGCTCATCCACGGTGTGAAATTGATTACAAGTGGAATAAATTTAGCAATCCTCGTCATAATGGAATAAACCATTCCAGAATTCATGAGTCTTTGGATGTGGCAACCAGTCGTCGGACGAGCAGCCTACTGAATATCTATCTCTGAGAAAATAATTGGATCTCTGTGGCCATACTGGAACCCCGCCAGCTCATGATAATATGCTGTGTTATAAATTTACCAAACAGCAATAAGCATATTAAACACTTGACGTGTCAAATAAATGCATTATCTAAAATCCCCTTAACTTCCCACGGCCAGCCACCAACACTTCAAGCTTTAATTTCATTTCTGCATCAATCAAGCTTTCATTTTCAACTGTGCTTTGAAGTTTTTAATTTTCCAAAGTGAAAGTTGAAATACATTGTAAATATGAGTTAAAGCATGGCTTTCAATGGAAGAAAGCTTTATCACCCCCCCTCCCCCCTCCACCAATCTCCCCATCTCCAAAACCCATAAATGTGATGCGAGGTGTATGCTACTGTTTGGGAAAATTGGAGGGGAGGGGCAGGAGTCATAAAATAGTTGCATTGTCATTCTTGATGTGTGCAATGTTTTGGTGAAATATAAAAAGTGGAAGGTTTAGGTTGCACTCAGTTCCTTGTAAGAATATAATTTGTTTGTATAAGTTTTGTCATTTCATTGATGAAGTCCATGGATATGGGATCAACGGCATAACGTGCAATGACAACTAGATATCTGCGATCTCCGTGACTTATCCTTGGCCCGCGATCCAATGATGGCCATATTTTTTGTTGGATCACCATATGACCTTGACCTTTAACATTTAGGGATAGAGTACAAGTTAAGAAAATGTATCCCCATTTACAATCTCTCCACAAAACTCAAAATCATGAAAATTAGAGGAAAATTATTCAAGATAAATATCAAAGTCCTTCCTTGGCACACCTAAACTCCATACATTTCCAAGGCCTTCATTCACAGCTTGATGGAGTCCTGCTCTCCCCTCTGCACTGGCTCCCCTGCCTCACACCTTGCTCAGCTGGAAACCAAGGCCTTCAATATTATTGGACTCTCCCATGGTTAGGCTGAGTCTATGGGTCTATCACAGTGTCATCAAAACAGGTTGGTGGTCTCACTGTCTTCTACCACCTCCTTTCTCCTCTTGCACCTTCTGCTCTTTCTATGCCTTGTGCCCCCCCCCAAGGTTTCTGCATGACTTTCATTCCTCCCCCATACCCATTGTTTGTCCAAGTCTGCCTCAATCTTGGCGTTTAACTCTGCTCTTGGTGTTTTCCCCCTCTCTCAACTGTTCATTTTGTCCTGTTGTGTTCTGATCTGTTCAGTGTACAATCGGACCCTGACATTCCTGGTTCTGCTACTTGCGTATTCGTGGTTTTCTTTTCTTTTTTTTTGCAGGTGCAAAAAAATTTCCCATCTCCCACGAATAAACATGGTTCTGAAACCATCTTCCACGAGCCACGTAGAAACACAAAGCAGCCTTAACTGACCATCTACCACCAGCCACGCGAATAAACACAAAGCGGTTGCGTATTCACGGTTTTACGCGGGTGCAAAAACCATCCCCTACCAACTGTGTGCATGATAGTTCTACAATCATCTTCCACAAGCCATGCAGAAACAAAAGCGGCTTTAACCGACCATCCCCCACCAGCTACACACGTGACATAGTTGTACAACCACTTTCCACAAGAAACACAAAGGCAGAAACACAAAGCAGCTTTAACCAACCATCTACACCAGCTGCGCAAATGAACACAGTTCTACAACCGTCTTCCACGAGCCATGCAGAAACCACCACTTACAAACAATGGTCACACTACCCAGTACCCACTCATCCTCCATCTACCCACAACCCCTGCACGGCTACTTGTATGCAGCGTGTCCTGGGTTTCATCCTTTTGGCACTAACCGTAAATCTCGCTGCCTTGACCTTCTGCGATTTCTCGTGTTCGTGAACTTTTGAGGTCATCGTTCAATCATGGGTCCTAAGCATATGAGTGGTGCAGGGGTTGAGTCTACTCCCAAGAGGCAGAAGAGAGCGATTAGCTTGAGCCATAAAGTTGAGCTGCTTGACCGACGACTAAAGGGGTGAGAGAGCAGCGTCTGTGAGCAGGTACTATGGCATGAACGAGTCGACTGTGCGCTGCATGAATAAGAACGAGAAGGTAATTTGTGGAAGTGTCACGGTAAGCACAGTACCTCACTCCGAAGTGGTTACCCAGGTCAGGGATGTGCACATTGTATCACTGGAGAAGGCATTGAATGTGTGGGTAGAGGACAATGCCTAGAGAACCATGCCTTGAAGGGAACCACTGATTCGGGAAAGCTGTGAAGAACCGGGTATCTCTTCTCTAAACCAACACCAAATGGGACTGCATGATCAAACCCATGATGTATCATTCCCAAAATCCACGTGTTCTCAAGGGCAAGAAGAAACAAACTCTGCCCATATTTTGCAGGGCCAACAGAATGGTGTGGGTAACAGCTATGATCTGTATGGATTGGTTCCACAATTGTTTCGTCCCTCAAGTGGAGCAGTACCTGCCCGCCAAGAACCTCTCCTTCAAGGTTCTCCTGCTGGTAGACAATTCTCCTGGCCACTGCAAGCAGTTGAATGCTTGCTGGCAGAATCTGTGCCCACAGGCAGTCAACAACTTCAGAGGTTTCCCAACAGCACCAAGAAGAGGCGGAAAATTGTCAGGTTGGCACGGGAGGTGGGAGGGGAAGGCTTCGATGATGTGGAGCCTGAGGAATTAGAGCAGCTCATCGCCTCACATGGTGAGGCGCTGAATGAGGAGTACTTGGAGGCCATCATTAAGACTTCTGAGGAGGAGGAGGGTGGCAGTGAAGAGGAGGAAGAGATGGTGAGGCCCAACCTGACCGTCAGGTTCTTCGCTGATGTGCTGCAGGAGATGAGGTCAGTCGCTGACAGGTTGCAATATGATAACCCATTAATGGAGAGGTCTCTCCGGTTCAAGAGGGGATTGGTTGATGTTTTGCTGCTGTAAAAAGAGCTGCACAGAAATCTGTCGCACTCAGCAAAGAAGTTCGCCATCACCAATTTTTTTTTTTCACCCCCGCCCCTCCACCCCTCCACCTCAACACCTTCAGCACCCTCACCTGCATCTCCTTCGGTGCACGAGTCATCAGCGACCTCACCCACGTCCTCATCAATGCTCTCACCTGCGTCCTCATCAATGCCCTCACCTGCGTCCTCTTCAGAGGACTCCACTGAGTTCACTGGATTTTTAAATCGTCGTCGTCGTCATCTTTCATTCTGAAAATTTTAATTCTGAAAGTCCCAGCCAGCTTAGAGATACAGCTCGGACATTTCGGAAATTTGGAGTGCAGAAAGAATAATAAAACCTAAATGATAGTTTTGTTCTCCAAGGGGTCGAATAAACTTTGGGGTACCAGTAAAAATTGGGGGCACTAATTGTACAAACAAATCTCCTGCTATAATAAAGGGGGAGGCTTAACAAAACACAATACATAACCAACCTTGTAAGGGGAATGTTCTTTGTAATATTGGATCCATATTCGGTTAATATACAGTATTGGAAATAATTTATCGAAGCACATATGGTATGCACAAATAATGGTTGTTTTTGTCTCCTCAAACAGGGAAAACAGTCATGTCTTGTGTGTGTTGTTGTTGTTGTTATTTGTGTTATTCTTGGCAGAGTGCGATTTGACAAGTTGTTAAGGATGGGGGTGATTTCCATGGCTCTGTTTTGTTTTTGTTTTTTAATCACTGGCACTGCATCCCCAGGGGGGGGGGATAAATTGATCCCCTCCCGAAGTAAACATGATTTTAAAAACGTTTTAGTAAACATGATTTTTAAAAAATGCAATGGAGTTTGGTTTCACTGGATCCGGATCATGCTGTTTGGGTGTATAAAGTGGATCGGATGGGATTGCACTTATCCGTTATTATTTCACGAAACTGTACGTGACAAAGCACAGCAAATTAACCAATGAAAGTTGACTACGTCATCGCCATTATGTTACTGTATTTCAATCTGACATTAAAAAAAAAAAATATATCCATTATTATCCTGTCAAACCTTGATATTAGGGGTTATACG
>NC_140978.1:2472425-2569925 GCF_056783735.1 Eptatretus burgeri
TGCAAAAGGTGCTTCCACCAGGTACTGACTTAAGGGGCTGAATCCTTTTACAACCAGTGAATTTTGATTTACACACGTGTTTTTTCACAGGTATTTCTAACATGTAACCTCCTTCAACTATAACATTGTGTAGTTTGATCTATTCAGTTATAAATAAAAAAGTTCATTTGGAAAAATTGTTTCTACATAATTCATCTAAATATGGCATTATTGGTAGGGGTGGATACTTTTGCAATACACTGAATGTAATGCATTATTGGAGAAAATATAGAAAAAAAAATTATTTGTTATACAGCGCATTTGGATTTGGTGTGTGAACCTTTTGCTTTATTTAGCACTTGACACCTTATTTTCATATCTTCCAATACAGTTTATCAATATATGACTGTGGAATGTTGTTTCAAATAGCCTGTAGCACTTTCCGCAATTCCCCCAAGGTGTTTGGTTGCCGTTTGACTTTCTCATTATACGTACTGTATTACCCAAATATAGCCTCAAAGATCTTCAAAGCAGAATTTTGTGCAGGCCCAGGCATCTTTGTGAGAGTTCCGCAACATTTTTATGATCCAGATATGTTTTCACCACATTGGCTCTATGCTTCGGGTCATTGTCCTGTTGAAAGATTTAATCCCTGCCCATTGAGACGTGTTCCTGAAGGAATCGCATGGTGGATCAGAACCTGCCTGTACCTCTCAGCGGTCGGTGTACCTTTGTTTTTTTTTAATTTTTTAATTTTTGTAAATCTCTGACACATTTTGCTAGCCCAACACTTGTAATGATTCACCCCATGCTTAATTGCAGTTGTTGTACACGGAATGTTGTACTGCTCCTCGGTCTGCCTTCAAAAAAATGCCATTTATTATTGCCAAACAGTTCAAACTTGGATAGTTCAAACTCAAACCCATTTTTTAACCTTTTCATTTTGTTTCCTCTCCTCACCAAAAGTGTTCAGGCAGCAACCCATCCATTGAGACTACTTTGTGCAAATACGCATCTTACTTTTCTTGAAGAAACTTTAACATTTGTACGTTCATTTCGGTGGCACTTTATTCTGCAGGTGGAATTTTCTAAATGCTTGCTTGACATCCAATCACAGTGTTCTACATCAACACATGACTGTACCGGAGCATTTCATTTTGAGCTCACCTGGACTTTAGTCCGGTGAGCTTATGGATCGAGCAGGGTCCGTAAGTAAGTGAGTTAGTTAGTCAGTCAGTCTGTAAACACTTCAGTCATTATCGCTTAAACCAAACACACCGTTTTGATGAAACTTGGCCACAAGTTTCATATCTGATGCCTCGCGAAGGTGTATTGACCGAATCACAATGCTCATTAAGGGATTTATGGGGTGGGGGTTGGGGGGGGGTTTCCCCTCCCCCTCTCAAAAATAGATATTTGCTCTCTTATCCGAAACTACACGCATGATTCCGATGAAACCTGACCCCAACATTCATCACCCATGATGTACCAAAGTTTGTTCACGGCATTAAAATGAATCGAGGTCTGGGAGGACTGCGGAGGGGGGAGGGGGGGGTTGAGCCCTCCCAAAATAGGTATTTGCTCTCTTCTCTGAAACTACATACACAATTTCAATGAAACTTGACCACAACCTTCATCACCCTTGATGTACTCAAGTTTGTTCATGGCATAAAATAATTTAGGGTCTAAGGGGATCTGCGGGGGGGGGGGGGGGTTTGAGTGACTGTTTCTTCCGATCCAGGTAAGCCTCAGGACGCATGGCCCTATTTTTACACGTGAGATGCAATTCTATCATGTGTCTGCATTTTGTACCCAGTTTTATCTGTTTCCATAATTATTTACAATACTATAAATGCAATACTCAAAAGACTTTAAAGCATTATAAGTGCTTCTTTAAATACTGCAATTGACATTAAACTGAAAGAAATCCTTAAAATTCCAAAACAATACAGTGGAAGAAAATGCTCAAAATATATAACGTGTTGATTATTTGGAAATTAGGGCTCATACCACATTGCAACTCCCCCGTGTGTGTTTTTGACAGATACATCCTTTGGTGCAATGATTGGGCAGATGGGAACAATACATACAAGAATATTATACGAAGTTGTCAACATTAATTTATTTGTGGAACGTAAGTTTAGCAGTTGTCATGTTTTTTTTTTCAGCCATGTTTTTCATATCATTTTCAAAAAACATTTTATTTTTAAATAATGTGATGTTCTGTTTTGCATCAATCTGAATACTGATTTAGAAATTAAATATTTATAATTACATAATGCACATTAATGCTCATTTGATGTTTCTGAACATCATGGAAGCGTCCCTTTTATGTATAAGCTAGCTCTGCTTGAAGGTTGCTTTAAAATCTGCAATTCCATGAAACTGAGAAGCCTTCCGTCAATGATTCGGAAATAACAAATGGGTGGCTTGCACATTTTTATGATGTGCAATTAGAAATGTATGCTTGCTTCAAATATATGATGTGCCTGAACAGGAATTTGCATGCAAGATTAGTGTGAACGATGTGATTTTTGTACTTGGGATGAGAGAACAGAATGATTGGACAAACATGGTTTTCTTACCTGCAATATTACACCAAAAGAAGGATAGAGGGTCAAATACATCGATTGTTATCTGTCGGGGCAAGTTAATGTTCCCGTTGCTATTTTGTGACATGACCTTGAAAATTCTGCAGGTGTACAGGTTTCCATTCAAATAATTTAGAATCAATTTTAAATAAGCATAATAGAAAATCTGGAATCTGACCATGCCAATCACTAGTGGTCATCGCCATGACAGGACAACAAGTTAATCCAAACTTATTGTAATCTCAAAGACACCAGTGATTATTATTAGAGGCCATTGTTCTTTACAAGTGAGTGTAAGTTTTTTATGTAATATCATGATCATTATAATGGGTGGATATGATGGAATATCAGTCCAGGGATGAGATCCTCAATCATTTGTCAGCACCAGCTTTCTCCAGATGGATGGGATTTCCCAACTTCTTAGAATATCTCAGTACGTTGATTAATCCATTGTTTAAATGAGCTGAAATTTGCCTGTTCATTCACCAGGCCTAATCCTTATGTGATCATCTATGGAGCATTATCTTGTTGCTCTACAAGCACATCAACTGCAAGAGTTGCATTCACTACAATAATTGGTTGTTACCGAATTTCTCAGATGCTTTATTGAGCATCTGCCATTGTGTAATTTCCAAATAGTCTTCACTGCCAAATGTGGGCACACACTTCTCAATACACTTTTACAGGTTATACAATTTTTATTTGCTGCATCTCAAATTTCACTTCACTATTTATGGATTTTCTTTCATTTTAATTGATGTCTAATATTGCAAGGATTACTAGGAAATCGCACAGGTGGAGGCCATT
This sequence comes from Eptatretus burgeri, assembly GCF_056783735.1. Lineage (NCBI taxonomy): Eukaryota > Metazoa > Chordata > Myxini > Myxiniformes > Myxinidae > Eptatretus > Eptatretus burgeri. The sequence goes on from NC_140978.1 coordinate 2,475,803, forward strand.
CAGCCCATCGTGTCTGTGCGACATCAACACCACACTGATTTATCAACACAACATCCAAAGAAAAAAATACCAAATTTAGTATAATTTTTTAAATCGTGTTTTTGTGGGTTTTATTTATTTATTTTAAGTTTTGTAGTTTTTGTGTTTTTGCTTTATTTCTTCTCCTTTGGGGAGGGGGCATGGGCTTGGTTAAAAAACACACATCAACCACACAACACCCCTTGATGAGACCCCCACCAACAGCATTCCGTACACATGCACACAATCACCCGTCAATGCTCAAACGACCTAAAAGTCATATCAACATCCCAATACCCCTCTATCTTCATAACTTCCAGGTGCCTATCTGATTCTAATTTAAACTTAACTACTTTTTCTGCTGCCACGACCTTTCCAGGGAGACCATTCCATGCATTAACTACTCTCTAACTGAAAGACCCCTGCCTTACGACTGTCTTAACTCTCCTCTTCTTTACTGTTAGGCTATAGCCCCTGGTCCTATCACTGTCTACTCTGTTGAATATAATTAATCTGCACTTATTTTATCTATACTTTTCATTATCTTGAACATCTCTGTCATATCTCCTCATTACCGCCTCCTTTGTAGTGTATAAAGCCCTGTCTCCTTCAGCTGCTCCTCATAGCTGAGTCTAGCTTGGCCCGGAATCAATCGAGTATTCCTGCGCGGAACTCTCTCTTGGGCATCTATGTCCTTTCGGAATTGTTGTGACCAAAACTGCACACAATATTTCAGATGTGGCCTCACAAAATCTTAACACCACCTCTTTTGATTTATAAATGATCCCCCTCCAAATAAAACCTAAAACCCAATTTGCTTTACCTATAGCTGCCTAGCATTGTGTTGCCTGCTTACCCCCCATATCTATTACCACCCCCAGATCCTTCTCCTGTGTGACACGCTCCAAAATTACCCCTTGCATCCAGGAATCTCTATTTTCATTGTTCTTTCCCATCCCCAACACCTTACACTTGCTCAGGTTAAATTCCATCTGCCAGTCTTTTGCCCAATCCATACAACTATCAATACTCTCTTGTATCTGTTCACCACCCCCTCGGCTATCCACCTTACCTCCAAGCTTTGTGTCATCTGCAAATTTGGAAAGCTTACTCTTCACCCCATTATCCAAATCGTTGATATAAATAATGAATAATAATGGTCCGAGTACTGATCCCTGAGGTACCCCATTACTTACATCCTCCCAGAAAGACATCCTCCCACTCACAGTCACTCTTTTCTTCCTTCCACTAAGCCAGTTTGCAATCCATTTAGCTACCTGACCAGCTACTCCACAAGCCCTCACTTTGGCTAACAACCTCTGATGTGGTACCTTATCAAATGCCTTCTTAAAGTCTTGTTATACTATGTCCACTGCCTTTCCTTCATCCACCCAATCAGACACTGCCTCAGAACTCTAAAAGATTTTTTTGAACAGGAACTACCTTTGGTAAACCCATGCTGACTACTTTAATTACTTTGTATTTATTTAAATGGTTCCTCATCTGGTCCTTAATTAATGTCTCCAACACCTTCCCCACAACTGACGTCAAACTAACAGGTCCATAGTTTCCCAATTCTTCTCTGGATCTTTTCTTAAATAATGGTGTTACATTTGCTACTCTCCAATCCTCTGGTATCTGTCCTGACTCCAGGGAACTATTGAAAATATCCGTTAACATCTCGCTTACCTGCTCAGCCACCTCCATCAATACTCTCGGTTGCATATTATCTGGACCCAGAGCCTTATCTTCTCTTCGATGACCGAGCTGTTCCTTTACTTCCTCCACTCCAACCTGGATCTTCTGTAAAAGCCCTTCCTCACCGCCTCAATAGATACTCTCAGCGATTGACAATTCTCCTGACTGTTCTTGTGTAAAAGTTGAAGTAAAATACCTGTTTAATAAGCCTGCCATCTCACTTTCATCACTAACCACTCTCCCGATGCTATTCCTCAATTGGCCCACACTGGTTCTAACCTGTTCTTTTCCCCTGATATACTTAAAGAATGCCTTGTTATTATGTTTAATATTCTTAGCCATGTCCTTCTCATCCTCTCTTTTGGCTTGCCAAGTTATTTTCTTAACTTGCCTCTGTTTACTTCGATAGTGATATAAATCTAACTCCGGTCCTGTTATTTCAAACCTAATAAATGCCTTCTGCTTCTCCTTAATAGCATTGCTTATCTCACTACTCAACCAGCCTGGTCTCTTTCTGCTTCTAGTTTTACACCTCATTGGAATGTACTTACTCTGCACTCTACATATTTGGTCCTTGAAGGTTTCCCATTTCTCTGATGCTGATTGTCCTGTTGTTAGAGTCTCCCAATCTACATCACCCAATTCTTTCATCATAATCTCAAGGTTTGCCTTCCTGAAATCTAACAGCCTTACCCTACTATCCTGAACTCTAACCCTTAACAGAATCTTTGCACACACAACGTTATGGCCATTTGCTCTTAAATGCTACCTCCTCCACCATATTGGGATCGTTACTTAAAAGGAGGTCTAACACTGCACTCCCCCCATGGGCTTATCTCCAAACTGGGTTTAAAAGCAATCCTGGACTAAAGCTAGGAAATCCTCATCCGCTCTGCCCTTTCCCTGTTCCTGGACCCAATCTATCCCTGGTAAGTTAAAATCCCTCATAATCAATACTCTTCCCTTACCACATGCCCTTTTGAATTTTTCATGTACTCCTCCTTCCTCCTCTTCCTTCACACCCAGATCCCTATAAAAGCATCCTACCAGTATCTTACTGTTTTTACAATCTCTAATCTCTACCTATACAGAATCCTCACCATTTATTCCTTCCTTAATGTCACCCCTTTCTCTCGATGCAATGCTGTCCTTTACCCAGATTGCTACTCCTCCTCCTATTCTCTCCTTCCTATCACACCGATCGATACACCTTGTGGCCTTCTAATTCTGTCCTCCAGTTATTCTTCTCCTTAAACCATGTCTCACTCACTTCAACTATATCGTACTCCTCGTTATCCACTTTGGCTTCAAGCTCTTCCATCTTATTATTTAAACTTCTGCCATTGGTATGGAATATGTTTCACTTTTCCCTTCCTGAAATTCTATTTTCTTGCCTGGCCTTACTAATCACAATTACATCATCAGTTCCTTCCTTAAGGGGCTGTCACACCTTGACGTTTTAGCCAGCGTATGGCAAGGTATCAAAATGTATGTAAAACGCTGGCGTACGCTGAACTATTGATGTTTTTTTTTAAGTTTTGGGCGTATAATAACGTGTTGGACGTATGCATAATGTATTAGTAACGTACACAGAACGTTTCAATCACACATAGATAACTTATACCAACGAATGCTGAGCGTGTTGTGGGCGTTCACAACCTATGCCCAACAATAGTCTAACTTATGCATAGCGCGGCAGCGTATCGCCGACGATCACGTGGCGTAGGCTATTCATAGGCTGCGGCTCGACTCGACGGATTAAATGTCAGGTCAGGTTCGATTTGTGACCTGCTACAGGTACCATGTAAACCTGTACTAACCTGTTCCATGGTCGGGTTATCTGCGACTAAACCGTCTCCCCCACCAGGTTTTCTGGTGAGGGGGGTGTTTGGATATGGACACCCAGCAGGATTAAAAACAAAACCTGTCAAAGGGCGGAGGAGCTCCTTGTGAGCCAACGGCCATCCATATCTAGTGCCCAACTGTGTCTGCGGGCGTCCTCCTGCAGTTGGGTCACTTCTTTTTAGGAGGTTGGTGGCAGGATTTGCACTCCGGCCACCGTAAAACCCTTCATTCCGCAAAACGCAAAAACGCAAAAAAAAATTGAAAACCCACTCCGTGGGAGTACCTCCTGTGCAGCTTCCCTTCGCAGGGCAGCTCACCGGATGACGGGATTGGGGCAAAGCCTTCGGGACCCCCAATCTTTGATAGGAGAGAAACCACGGGGTAACATCCCTGGGTCAGATTGCGGGAGAGTGTGTCGGAGTGGTGCTGAGGTGTCGTCCACCAGACGGCGGTCTCCTTGGGTTAACCCGAGGCGGTCCCTTCGGGTGGGTGCCTGGAATGTCCTATCCCTAAGAGAGGATGATCACCTGTCTCTGTTATCATCTGAGCTCAAGCATTTGGACATCGGGATTGCAGATCTCTCTGAGGTTCGGAGACCGGATTGCGGCAAGATAATGGTGGGTGGTTACACCTACTATTGGTCTGGTCGCTCTGATGGTTACCATACCCAAGGAGTTGCTGTAGCTGTGTCCAATAAGCTGACCCCAATGATAATTGAGGTAACACCGGTCAACGAGCGTATTATGAGATTAAGGATTCGTCACTCCTTCGGTGTCATTTCCCTGGTCTCTGTTTATGCTCCGACTGAGGCGAGTGATCTCACCGTGAAGGACACATTCTACGCCACACTCGAGTCTGTGGTTGATCAGTGCCCCAGACGAGATACACTTCTAGTCTTGGGGGATTTCAATGCATCGACTGGAACTGGTAGGGATGGTTATGAGACGATTTGTTGAGGGATTATGAGCGAGGGAGTCTCATGAGTGGAGGAGGTCAGTGGGCCGACCACGTGCCTCATGGTTGCAACAGGTTGACCATCATCTCAAGGAGATGGGGATGGGCCTGGCATCTGCCTGGGGGATGGCCAGACGGAGGCCCCTGGAGTACCGGCGGAAAGTGGACGCAGCGACGCGCTGTTCTGGCACATGCTCCCATACCTGACCTGACCTGCTCGACGATTCAAATCATAACCGCACTAGACATCGAAGTGTGAAGCTGCTGTCACACCTTGACGTTTTAGCCAGCATATGCCGATGTATGAAAAATTTGCTGAACCAAGCTGGCACACGTCGAATACGTTATGGGTAAGTTTTGTATACGTTAAGAGCACCCTCGCATATGTCGTAGTACGCTGGCAGACATCGTAGTACGCTGGCGTATGACACACATTCCGCATACGCTGGCATAAGTTGTAGGCACGTTACGCGATAGTTGACACACTTCGACACACGTTACTTGTACGTTATTCATAAGTCGAAACACGTCGACGTAATGGTTAGCGTCAGTGTTCCAGACTCCCTGTTTTTTTTTTCTTTCTTCGGTATGACGGTGATGTTGACAATTCGATTTCTAGTGCGGTTATGATTTAAATCGTTGAGCGGCAGCCTATTAATTATATTATATCATAACCGCACTAGAAATCGAAGTGTCAACATCACCGTCATACCGAAGAAAAAAAATAATAAATAAAAACCAGGGAGTCTGGAACACTGACGCTAACCATTACCTTGACGTGTTTCGACTTATGAGTAACTTACAAGTAATGTGTGTCGACGTGTGTCAACAATCGCGTAACGTGCCTACAACACGTTACTCATAGGTTAGAAATAAGTTTCAGGTACGCTAAACATTACCTCGATGTGTTTCGACTTAAGAGTAACTTACAAGTAACGTGTGTCAACGATCGCGTAATGTGCCTACAACTTATGGCTAAGCGTATGCGGAACGTGTGAGTCATACGCTGGCATACGTCGAAAAATTTCAAGCATGGAAAATTTGTCTAACACCTCGGCGTACAAAGACGTATGCCAGCGTACTACGACGTATGCCAGCGTGCTCTTCACGTATACAAACTTACCCATAGCGTATTCAACGTGTGCCAGCGTTTTAGCCAAATTTTGCATACGTCAGGCATACGCTGGCTAAATCGTCAAGGTGTGACAGGGCCTTTGGTAACTTCTCCACCCTCTGCTGACCAAAAAAGCCTGAATTCCTTCCTCAATTCCCACTGCAAACCTTGCTGCCCCCTTTCTATTGAACATACGGACATCATTCTGGAAACACTCCCTTTGTCCCCTAAATGATTCCCACTGCTTCTTAAATGTATAACCTTCCTCCATACACCATTCTTCTAGCCATCGGTTGACGTCTATTGCTCTGCTCATAATTTCTATATTGTTTCCTAATCCTGGGATAATCCCAGAAAACATGACCTCACAACCCTTTGCTTTCAGCACCTTATCCAATATCCTGTATCTATTTTTCAAAACCTCTGAGTAAACCTTCCCAACATCATTCGCACCTATGTGTAGCACAACCAACTTCTTCTGACCATGACCCAATACTATCATATCATTTACCCTTCCTTCAATGTCCCTAACTCCTGCTCCTTCAAAACTGCACAGAATTTGATGTCTACAATCCCTCCTACAGAATGAAGAATCTACATATTTAATCGTGTCATCTCCCAAACCAATTTTTATTGTCTCCCATACCTCATTTCTACCAATTTTTATTGCTACACCTACACCACTGCCTGCACACACTGTACCACCACTGCCTGCACCCACTGCACCTCCACCACTGCCTGCACCCACTGTGCCTCCACCACTGTCTGCACCCGCTGCACATCCACCACTACCTACACAAACTGCACCTGCACCATTGCCTGCACCCACTGCACATCCCCCACTGCCTGCACCCATTGCACCTCCATCGCTGACTGCATCATCTGCACCTACACCACTGCATGCACCTGCTGCACTTCTTCCACTGACTGCAGATGCTGCCCCTCTACCACTGACTGTGCCCACCTCCCCTCAACCACTGACTGCACCCACTGCACCATCACCACTGCCTGCACACACTGCACTTCCTGCACAACCTGCACCTCCACCACTGCCTGCACAAACTGCACCTCCACCACTGCCTGCACAAACTGCACCTCCACCACTGCCTGCACAAACTGCACCTCCACCACTGCCTGCACAAACTGCACCTCCACCACTGCCTGCACCCACTGCACATCCATCACTGACTGCACCAGCTGTACTCACTGCATATTGCTGTTATCTCTTTTTTAAAATATCTGGTTGAGGTTTTCACCAACTTCTTTTAACAGGTTCCTGCACACCTTATCACATGTGTTGCATCTCTATGCCATTATAACATTTTTGGGGGTTTGTTTTTCGTGATGCAACATTTTCTTCATGGGAATTATAAGCCAACGAAATTATGTTTAGCTTAAAGTGTTAACAAAACACTGATTCCTAAAAGACAAGTGTTGATAACATTTGGAACAACTTTCACTGCAAGTTTCTCTAAACACTTCTGTTGTGAAAACTTATGCCTTTTGCAGGATTTCTTCAGCAACATGTTTTGAGATATCCAAGAGTTCTATGCCTCAGGCAATTAGTTCATTTGTTCCACTGAGCGCAGTTCTGCTGACCTGCTGGTAATTCCATCCTCACTCCGGAGGGCTATGCATGACCAACATTCTCCGACTTATTTGTGCTAACTTGACATGCTATTTTCTACTTTCAGAAGAGGGCCAATTTCAGCAATGTTATTCAAATCACCTTTCTGCTTCTGCAAAACACAGTGGATGATTAGGAAATGCCTAAAAATGAATGCAGTTCGGTTTTCTACAAAGGAAATTATCAAAGACCTACATAAGGCAGTTGGAGACGACACAATTGAATATAAAGCAGCTGAAACCAATGTGGATTCTCTTAAAATTCCAGAGAAAGATAGCAAAACGGACAAAGAAACAGCATCACGCATGAATCCATTGAACATCCAAATGTTATCAAGGCAGCTGCATGAGCAACTGTTTGGAAGCAAGGAGGTGTCTTACTCAGAAGAGAGTGTACAACGCAGTATAGAGCACCTGGATGAACACGGTTTGTGGGGCAGACCTGCAACACCACCTCTTCCCAAAACGAACATTGATCTTCCAGACCTTGAAGCTCCAGATCTTGACCAGCATTTTCGAGCTATAGCATCACAGCAAACTCTTCCTTACCTGCGTGCATCAGGGGCTCTAGTGTCCACTTGCACCCTCCCTCCCCGACCTGCCAAATGGTCATACTCTCCTGGGTGGACACGATATTCAAACGGAACTGATGGGCCTGGTACTCCAGTACCTTTTCCAGATGATGCTGGCCTTGTGTTTGACGTTGAAGTATGCCTTTCGGCAGGAAACTGCCCTACACTTGCTGTTGCAGCATCTACTAATGCCTGGTATTCGTGGTGTAGCCACCGACTTACTGAGAAACGCTACACTTGGCCTTGTGATGTTAGCATATCTGACCTTATTCCACTTGAAACTGACAACGCTGCAGTGGATCAGACAAGTCAACAGGTTAACCGCCCACGCCTCATTGTTGGACATAATGTCAGTTTTGACCGTACTTACATCAAGGAGCAATACTTGTTACAAGGTACTAGACTCAGGTTTCTAGACACACTAAGCTTGCACATGGCTACATCAGGTCTCACAGGCTTGCAGCGCAGCCTGTGGATAGCGAAACAACAAGGTTCTTCGAAGAATTTCAGTGTGGCCAAACACCGTAAGAATCAAAATCGACCAAAATCTGCATCACTCGCTTTAGGATCTTGGCATTGGGCTGACGTATCAAGCGTGAACAACCTTTCAGATGTGCATAATCTATATGTCGGTGGTAAAACACTCGACAAGAGCAGCCGTAATATTTTTGTATCGGGAAGCATTGACGACATTAGAGCAAGGTTTCAAGAGCTTGTTTCATATTGTGCTGATGATGTTACAGCCACTCATGAAGTATTTTGTCAGTTGTTGCCTATATTTCTGGAACGATGTCCACATCCAGTCACACTGGCTGGCATGCTGGAGATGGGCCAGTGTTATCTCCCTGTCAATGAGAACTGGCCATGTTATGTGGCTCAGGCAGAAGCCACCTACGAAGAACTGACAACTGAACTTCATTCCACTCTTGCACGCCTCGCTGATCAGTCTTGCAGTTTACTTCACCAAGACTTTTATCAAGAAGACCCATGGCTTTGGGACATGGACTGGTCCACACGTGAGTTCAAATTGAAGATAGCCAAACAGAAGTCAAAATCAGGTAATTGCAGTCCTGAAAAAGTGAGAAACTTTGAGCAGCCTGATATTGAAGAGGATTGTGGGCCATTTTCTGAGCAGCAAGAGGAGGTGCCATCTCAAGGAATGACACTATTAACACAACTGAAATCGAAAACGGCTGTGCGCCTTCGTAAAAGGATACAGCATTTGCCTGCTCACCCTGCATGGTACCGTCAGCTTTGTCCGCAGTGGAGTGACACCGCCTGGGCCCCTGGACCAACATTGCTTGGACAAGGTATGCGAGTCACACCCAAGCTCCTCAGACTCACTTGGACAGGATATCCACTACATTACAAGGCTGAGTATGGTTGGGGCTATGTTGTACCAGGTCATCAGCTTGATAATATGGAGGCTGTTGATACTGAACTCCCATTCAGAACATTGCAAGCAGTTTATGTGATGTTTCCAAACAAGCAAGCTGTAGTCCAAAATTCATTTGACCCTGATTCTCCTGCCTTCACAACCAGTGATGCATGGCAAGAGATAGAAATGATCGGGCGTCGAGAGTTGATGGAGCACCATGGACTACTTGAGGAGAATGACATTGATGAAGTTACAGCTGATGAATCCAGTTCAAATGTTAAAAATACTGATTTTAAAGAACAGGCTAACATGTCAGGATGTTGGTTTTACCGCTTGCCTCACAAAGATGGAGATCATAATCGTGTTGGAAATCCCTTGGCAAAGAATTTCATGTCAAAAATAGAAGATAATACCCTCCAGGCCTGGGGAGGCCCAGATAATGAAGGGGCTGTAAAGGCCTTGGAAATTAATAAAATGGTTTCTTTTTGGCGCAATGCAAAGAAGCGCATTAATTCCCAAATGGTTGTGTGGCTCAAGAAAGAAGAGCTACCACATCAATTAAGTCCATACACTGTCAATGGAGATATTAGTTTTGGAGCTATTTTACCGCAAGTGATTACAGCAGGAACGGTCACACGCCGTGCTGTAGAACCTACTTGGTTAACCGCTAGCAATGCAAGGACTGATCGTGTTGGAAGTGAGCTCAAGTGTATGGTACAGGCACCACCAGGGTATCACATTGTGGGTGCTGATGTTGATTCTCAAGAGCTCTGGATTGCTGCGTTGATCGGAGATGCTCATTTTGCTGGAATACATGGGTGTACTGCATTTGGATGGATGACCCTGCAAGGCCGCAGAATTGATGACACTGATCTGCACAGCCGTACAGCACAAACAGCCTGCATAGCTCGTGACCAAGCAAAGATTTTCAACTATGGAAGAATTTATGGAGCAGGCCGGCCTTTTGCTGAAAGGCTCTTGCAGCAGTTCAATCCTCGGGCTTCCCCACAGGACACAGCTTCTACTGCGCAACGTGTGTATGCTGCTACAAAAGGTGTACGAAAGTTTCATTTGTCAGAAGAAGGTCTGTGGCTTGTTTCTGTTTTGGGCCTACATGTGGATATTGATGATGAAGGACATGTGTTTTCCAAAGATTTGAAACATATTCAGCAAGCAGCTGCTCGTAGGTCACGTGGTAAGAAGTGGCGTCTGACGGATGGCATGCACTGGGTCGGTGGATCCGAATCTGCAATGTTTAACCGGCTTGAAGAAATAGCAGGGTCTGACACACCCAGGACTCCTGTGCTGGAGGCTTGCATCAGCCGTGCACTTGAACCGTCGAGCGTTGGTGACGAGTTTTTGCCCAGCCGTGTTAACTGGGTTGTTCAGAGTTCAGCGGTTGATTACCTGCACCTGATGTTGGTGGCCTTGCGTTGGCTGTGTGAGAAGTATTCAATCCCTGCTCGACTTTCCATCAGCATCCACGATGAGCTGCGTCTGCTCACACCTAGTGCTGACCGTTATCGCACCGCATTAGCATTGCAGATAGCCAACCTGTTGACTCGTGCTATGTTTGCTTGGCAGCTGGGCATGCGTGATCTTCCCCAGTCAGTTGCATTTTTCTCATCTGTGGAAGTAGACTCTTGTTTACGTAAGGACGTGCATAATGATGCCGTAACACCATCAAACTCCACAGGCCTCCGGCGACGTTATGGAATTGAACCCGGTGAGGAGTTGGACATATATGACCTCATCAAAAAAACCGGTGGTAGCCTCAAATCTGCTGATGTGGACCATGATGTAAACTCTCCAGCTGGGCATGTGTGATCTTCCCCAGTCAGTTGCATTTTTCTCACCTGTGGAAGTAGACTTGTTTACGCAAGTACGTGCATAATGATGCCGTAACACTATAAAACTCCACAGGCCTCTGGCGACGTTATGGCATCCTGTCTGGTAAGAAGTTGGATATATATATATATATATATATATATATATATATATATATATATATATATATATATATATATATATATATATATATATATATATATATATATATATATATATACGAGCTCGTCAGAAAAACGATGGTAGCCTCAAATCTGCTGATGTGGACCATGATGTAAACTCTCCATAATCCATAGCAAATGAAACGTGTGTTTTTTTTTGCATGAAGGCAAGATAAAGCTTGCAAAAGTGCAACATGAACAGGGTGCCCCTTCACGAATGTTTTCAATTGAAGCATTGTTTGATGTTTGATGATGAATTGTATGATGAATAAAGGTTATTCGTCATCTTGACTTCCATACTGTATAGGTTTCATTATGTGCTCATTCAGCTGTCATGCAAAACCTCCTTGTAGTTCTACAGATGGATGTCTGGTCGACAAGCTGTTGTCTTAGAAAAGGTGTTTGAGGAAGTTCCTCAAACTTGCAACCATTTGGCCGTTTCCATTTTAATTTGAATCCGAATGCGTGACGCATCGTGTGACGCGTTTAGACCATTTCCATGCGTGCAATGTGTTCACACAACGAGACCCACAAATTCTGGGGTATTTTAAAGGATCCTGTGGAAGGCAAAGAATAGTGATGATGTTTTGCACCATGCAAACAAAAACCAAGCCAGCAATATCACTCCTGTATTGTCAATGGAGTGTTCAGCTTGAGGAGGATAAAGGAAAAGGGTGACTTGCTGACATCTGCCTTCACTCGTAAATGAATAAATGCCCAGGATATTTCCTGCTTTTTCACTCCCCTATCCCCCTGCCCCCCCCCCACACCCCCTCTCTCCTGTGTGTTTTATACATAGAATGCCTAAATTTCATTGAGTGCCGATTTAATTTTATTCAACACTAAATTTCATTGAACTCAATGCCTATGTTTTGTTTTGTATGTATGGTCGAGGCTCAGGAAAGAGCTGTATATATACATTTTTTTTTTGTTTGTTTGTTTTTTTCCAACGTTTTCCTGTTGTCGGCTATTGTCCACTGCAGAGGCTTCTTTGCATTTGAAGAAACCCCCAGATTATGCTGACTGCACAAGCAAACTCCATATAATTTTTTTGTCAATTGCTCTGCCCAGCAATTGCAGATATGCTTGGACTTGTATTGGCAGATATACAATTTTTTTTTCTCTCGTCAAGCTCCAAATGCACGTCTGTGCGTCGGATTCAGATTCATGGAAATATACCAAACACGGTCATCATAACATCAGATGGTGGTTTACTCGGTGATGGTGGTGGTGTTATTATTACCTTTCACTGGAGAGTTCCGTTGATTGTGAGAGCGGATTTGCTCAGGCACTTTCAAAGTTGTGCACTTATTTTTATTTGGGGCTTGGGGGGGGGGGATTCAGATGAAAACAAAACAGCAAATGTTTGTTGGTGTTATTTTAATTTGTGTCTGACTATTTTATTTTGGGGGGGGAGGGGGGTGTAGTCGGAGGGCTTTTGCGAGCAAAGTAAGGTTAGGGAGGTTGAATAAACAAAAATAAATATTAAAAATGTCTCCAGTCATGATTTATAATTAACTTTCTTTCCTTTTGGTCTGACCTTCAGTTGCTCTTTGTTCTTGTTTATTCAGGGTGTATTTTTTTTTTTAATAACACAATCTGAAGTAAGCACGTGTATGTTGGACTGACTGTTCAAGTGGATGCAACTGCAGTATATTTTGGTGCCTCATGTTTGTATTGCCTAATAATGAGACTTGTGTATAAAAAATATTTTGCAAGATTGAATAAAGTATTTGTGTATATTCTTACGCCTTTCACCCCCTTTTAAATGCTGACTAATATTGAAGCTAATTGCACATCTTTTTATACTCACCTTCACATTCACCCAATTCGAATTGATCTGGGAGTTTAATTGTCTATTCAATTAAATCTGGGAGTTCAATTGTCTACCAAGTTTTGGCTGAATCCATCCATAACTCTTTATGATAGCCTGCTATGCACAGACAGACAGAAAGACAGACCCACAGATAGACAGATGTGAAAACAACCAAATGTAATAAGGTAAACAGAACTTCATATTTGTATGAAATCGTATTTTTTTTTTTGGAAAAAGGTTATCAGCAGTGCCTATGAACACAGATTGTAGACCTTTGCCTCTAAGGATTTGACTTTTCTGCTGTTCCATCCCACCCACCTTCTTTTCCATTCCATTGACATCAATGCACCACAGGGGGTTTGGTAATAGCTGTGTAGTCCTGTGAAGCACAAATGCACCATTCCCATTAGCAGGAAAGTTACGCTTTGTGATTGCAGCAGTGCGTTGGCACTAAATTGGTGCAATGATTGCCACTTAGACTGGACCAAACACACTGCTGTATCAAAACTCACTCTCTTATTAGCTTTTCATTTGGAGTTGGCCATCCAAAACGCACCGCAAACCCCCATGTGCTTTTCTATGTGTTTGCAGGCCAGATAATTCTTTGAAGTTGAGAAAATGCAAACATTTATGATTGGAAAAATGAGTGCAAATAGATGAGCCATTGCCTCTCTTTTATCATTTGTAAAAGGATCTGGCAGATACAAATATTAGTGAAACAAAGAAAACTAAAATGGCATTCGGAAGAACACATACCTCCACCAGTCTGAACAGTTTACGTTTTGGTATCCAACTGATGGACTGAATTTGCATCTTGACCTAAAACAAAATCTACGTTTTGTATCCAACTGATTGGTCGGATCTGGATGCGGACCTTCACCAAAATCTAATTGGCTTGTTCTTGTCACCTTTCCAACTCATCCACGAAGTTTTGTCATCTGTCCATAACCTTTTGAAATATCGTTCTATACTCCACTCGTATATTGTTTTTGGCCCCCCCATCTCTCGTTGGTGAAGAATCACTTGAAAAAAATTTGGATCCCGATCTTCACCAAAATCAAATCAATTCGTTCTTGTCACACACCCACCTGTCTACCAAGTTTTGGCTGAATCCATCCATAACTCTTTATGATAGCCTGCTATGCACAGACAGACAGAAAGACAGACCCACAGATAGACAGATGTGAAAACAACCAAATGTAATAAGGTAAACAGAACTTCACTCCGGTAAAATGCGTGTCTTTTTTTTTCTTCTTTTTTGTGTGAGTTCCTTTCAACATGCATCCCTGTTTTTACCTGAGTCCTTTTGTGATATAAAAGGATTTCACATTAGGGATCAATTTCATGATTACATGAGTTATCTTTTGTCGGTTTACTTCCAAAATAAAAGGATTTGACTTTTATGTTTTTTTTGACAAGGGCTCCATGCTTATGAAGGATCTCAATGGGTACAGCAGGTTCAAAAACTACTGAAGGGAGGGTATGGGGAGAGTAGGGGTGGACATACAGTCATGACCAAAAATATTGGCACCCTTGCACTTTTTTTCAAATAACATACCATTTCTTCCAGAAAATTGTTGAAATTAAAAAAATATCTTGGTATCCACATGTGTATTTCTTTGGTTTGCAGTGGAACAAAACAAAAAAGCTGAAAAATTACTAAATCTTATCTTATTCCACACAGAAATCCTAAAATGGTCCAGACAATATTATTGGCACCTTTTAGAAGTTGTTGGAAATAATTAGATTTCATGCTGGTGATTCTCCTTTACTTTGGAATTGAACTCATCTGGGGTGAGTTACAGGTGCCTGCAATATAAAAATCACTTATTCAACCCGTTTGAATGGAGAAAAGGAGTCATTCTGCTGTTTTGTGTCACTGTGTGTACTGCATTGAGCATGGAGAAAAGAAAGAAAACTCGAGGATTTTCTGAGGGGTTCAGACACAAGAATGTAGCCAAGCATGGACAATCTCAAGGCTACAAGTCCATCTCCAGAGACCTTTATGTTCCTGTGTCCACCATACGCAATGTTATCAGGAAGTTTAAGGACCATGGCACTGTAGCCAACCTCCCTGGACATGGCCACAAGAGAAAACTTGATTGAAGATTGCAGCGAAGGATTGTTCGAGTGATGGAGAAAGACTTTCAGACACAAGGTACGACAGTTTCAACTCACACGATCCGTCACCAACTCAATGAAAGGGGTTTCAACAGTAGGAGACCGAGGAGGACCCCACTGCTGAGAGAGAGAGAGAGAGAGAGAGAGAGAGAGAGAGAGAGAGAGAGAGAGAGAGAGAGAGAGAGAGAGAGATAGAGATAGAGATAGAGATAGAGATAGAGATAGAGATAGAGATAGAGATAGAGATAGAGATAGAGATAGATAGATATAAGAAAGCCTTCACTGGAGTGTGCGAAAGCAGACCTGCACAAGCCAAAATCCTTCTGGGAGAATGTCCTGTGGACAGATGAAACCAAATTAGAGCTTTTTGATAAAGCCCATCATCTCTGTTTACAGAAAACAAAATTAAGCCTTCAAAAGAAGGAACACCTTCCCTACAGTAAAACATGGAGGAGGTTCAGTGATGATTTGAGTTTGCTCTGATGCCTCTGGCACTGGGTGCCTTGAATGTGTGCATGGCATCATGAAATCAGGAGATTACCGAGGCATTTTGGAGCACAATGTTCAACCCAGTTTCAGAAAGCTGGGTCTCCGTTGAAGGTCATGGGTCTTGCAGCAGAAAAATGACCCGAAACGCACTTCAAAAAGCACCCAGGAATGGTTCAAGATAAAATGCTGGACTGTTCTGAAGTGGCCAGCAATGAGTCCACATCTAAATCCCATTGAACACCTGTGGGGAGATCTGAAAACAGCAGTTGGGGGAAGGCATCCTTCAAATCTGGGATAACTGGAGCAGTTTGCACAAGAAGAGTGGGTCAAACTACCGGTAGAGTGGTGTAGGAAGCTCATTGATGGCTATAGGAAGTGCTTGACTGCAGTTATTTTGTTCAAAGGCTGTGTGCTACCAAATATTAAGTCGAGAGTGTCAATAATAATTTAATCAATGCCATTTCTTTTTATTTTCTGATTTAAAAGGTGATATTAAGTTCTGAATAAAAAACAAAGTTTCTGTAATATTACCAGCTAAATAAAGAATTGTGGAGACCAAATACTGTTGTCAATTTCAACTTATCTTTCGAGAAAATTGTGTTATTTGAAAAATGTGCAAGGTGCCAATATTTTTGGCCACGACTGTAAACAAGAAAAAACACAAAAATGAGTAACATTAGCCTTGAGCGCAACATATTGGGAAAGCATCAATGTGTGTAGAGAATAAAATGGATGTTCTTTGGTTTGTGCCTGTGGTTGTGATCGGCGATGCTTTTCAAAGACTGAAGTGAATAGGACAATACAATGGGCACAGAGAAACAAACCACAAGCGGGAGAATAACGCGGTAAATTGATGCAGGTGCACAACCAACCTGGACTTTGTGAGGGTGAGAAAGTGAAGGTTTCTTTAGGAACGGGAGGGAAGCCGTTGCAAGGCCAGGTGTAAGCTTGTATTATATAAACCCCACCAACTTGGCACCAGTCATTGTTAGAGTGACAGGCCCTGGGAATCTGCTTCTTGTCTTGAGATTTAAATTGTGCAGAAGGCTCTGTTTTTGACTGCCTCGAGAGAAATATGGTTAGTAGCTGCACCAGCCCCAAGTGGGGAGCAACAATCCATTGAGCTCCAAATAAGAGCTTTGTAAACTGCATGATGTGTTTTGTGCAGCTCCATGTGGAATACCCAGATGGTGATTGGCCTTTGATGCTAGTTAGCTAGCTTGGTAAATGGGTCCTCCTATGAATGGTTATGCAACGTAGGTCAAGGAGTTCCAGGTACTGGATCTTTTCCAATGGTTGTCCAGACTATCAGCATTAAATGTCATTGCAACAAACAGCAATGATGGAACATTTCATTTGGCTGACAGTTTTCTTGGTATATATTTAAGCAAGTAGATGAATACCTATAATCCTTACGCATGTTATTCCATGTCAAGGTTTGCTTTCTCTCCTGGAAATATCTTGCACTTCCTAATAAAAAGAAAAGAAAGTGCAAATATTTCAGGCAAAGACAACAACTGGGAGTCATTTTTAAAAGTTTGTTGTATAATGATTGTGAAGCGACTTTCAGTCCACCCTGCAGATTAGATAGTACACTTGCTGATACTTGTCATGAGGAAGTCAGAGAGTGTGCAACTTGCCGGCATTGAACGCCATCAGCGGTTTATCTTGTTCAGGTCTGATGAAATGGATTAAGCAGTGGCCAGCCTTTCACACCTATGATGTATCGTTCTGCACAGGGTTGAGACATTGGAAAAATGCTGATGTTGGTTCTCTCCAGAATGAGATATTGATCGGGTCATTATCATTTTTAGTCATCTTGTGTGATAGAATTGTCTGTCAAGAGGGGTATCTGCTAGCCCCATTGTTAAATATTGCAAGGTATATTTTACTACATATGAGAATGGCAAACAAAATATTTCGCTTTCATCCTTATTTGCAGAAATGTATTGTTAAAGAGCAACTGTAATTTCAATGAAACTTGCCAGATTAAATGATGTAGAATATCATGTCTGTATCGTCCCCATGCTCGACAGACGTAGCCACTTGCCAGCACACCTGGGAGGGGTGCACGAGGATCCATGCAGACCACTCAGGCCCAAGGAGTCAGGTACCATGCCATCTTGGACACCCTGTTGTCGTCAATCCTCTTAACCCAGCCTGGACTTGCTCGGTTTCAGATGACGGGGGACGTAGGTCAAGGCGCCCCTAAACCGGACAAAGCACTTACTTTAAACATGTTCAAGGCTGAGATGCAGTCAAACAGATAAGGTATATTCACTATATCCAATGGCAGTGCAACAGGATATGCTTGCTCACTTTCTGGTTTTTGCCAGAAAGCGTTTGGATTCAATATATATATATTTGCATGTGCAGCCCATCGGTCGCCCAGAGGGCAGAGCACTGGTACGTTCACCAGAGGACCTGGCTTTGAGTCCCTTTCTGGGCATGCAATTTTCCCACGTCCACATATAGACCTTGTTTGTCTGTTCATTTATAATTATGTGTGTGTACATATATATCTTCTTCCTCTTCTTTTGGCTGCTCCCATTAGGGGTCGCCACAACGGATCATCTGTCTCCATTTCGCTCTGTCCTCCACATCTTCCATTGTCACTCCAACCACCCATTTGTCCACCCTCACCGCATCCATAAACCTCCTCTTTGGTCTTCCTCTTCTCCTCCTACCTGGCGGCTCCAACCTCAGCATCCTTCTCCCGATATACCCCGCTTCCCTACTGTGCACATGTCCAAACCATCTCAATCTCGCCTCTCTCACTTTGTCTGCAAACCGTCCTACCTGCGCTGTCCCTCTAATATACTCATTTCTAATCCTGTCCATCCTTGTGATTCCCAATGAGAATCGCAGGATCTTTAACTCTGCCACCTCCAGCTCTGCTTCCTGTCTTTTTGTCAGCGCCACCGCCTCGAAACAATACAACATAGCTGGTCTCACTACCGTCTTATATACTTTCCCTTTCACTCTTGCAGATACCCTTCGATCAAAAATCACTCCTGAAACTCTTCTCCACCCACTCCATCCTGCCTGCACTTTCTTCTTCACTTCTCTACCACACTCTCCGTTACTTTGTTAAGTTTATCCCAAGTATTTAAACCAATCCACCTTCATCACCTCAACTCCTTGCAACCGCACCATACCACCACCCTCCCTCTCATTTACGCACATGTACTCCGTCTTACTCCTACTGACTATCATTCCCATTCTCTCCAGTGCGTACCTCCACCTCTCGAGGCTCGCCTCAGCCTGCTCCCTACTGTCACTACAGATCATGATGTCATCCGCGAACATCATAGTCCATGGGGACTTCTGTCTGATCTCGTCCATCAACCTGTCCATCACCATTGCAAACAGGAAAGGGCTCAGAGTCGATCCTTGGTGCAATCCCACTTTAACCTTAAACTGGTCCGTCATTCCTACCGCACACCTCACCGCTGTCACACTGTCCTCATACATATCCTGCACCACCCTCACATACTTCTCTGCCACTCCCGACTTCCTCATTCAATACCACAACTTCTCTCTTGGCACCCTATCATAAGCTTTCTCTAAATCCACAAACACACAATGCAACTCCTTCTGGCCTTCCCTATACTGCTCCATCAACATTCTCAAAGCAAACATCGCATCAGTGGTGCTCTTTCCTGGCATAAACCCATATTGCTGCTCACAAATCATCACCTCTCCTCTCAACCGAGCTTCCATTACTCTTTCCCACAACTTCATGGTGTGGCTTAACAACTTTATACCTCTGTAATTACCACAGCTCTGCACATCACCCTTGTTCTTAAAAATCGGTACCAGTACACTTAATCTCCACTCCTCCGGCATCCTCTCACTTTCCAAGATTTTATTAAACAATCTGGTTAACAACCCCACTGCCATCTCTCCTAAGCACTTCCATGCCTCCACTGGTATATCGTCTGGGCCAACCGCCTTTCCACTCTTCATCCTCTTCATAGCAGTCCTCACTTCATCCTTACTGATCAACCCCACTTCCAGATTCACTATCTCCACCTCTTTCAACCTTCTCTCTCATTTTCTTCATTCATCAGCTCCTCAAAGTACTCCATCCACCTTCTCAACACACTCTCCTCGCTCGTCAGCACATTCCCATTTGCGTCCTTTATCACCCTAACCTGCAGCACATCCTTCCCAGCTCAGTCCCTCTGTCTTGCCAATCGGTATAAATCCTTTTCCCCTTCTTTTGTATCCAACTTCTCAAACAGCTCGTCATATGCCCTTTCCTTTGCCTTCGCCACCTCTCTCTATTCGCCTTGCGCTGCCACTCCTTGTACTCCTGTCCACTTTCTTCATCTCTCTGGCTATCCCAATTCTTTTTCGCCAACCTCTTCTTCCTTGTACTTTCCTGTACTTCCTCGTTCTACCACCAAGTATCCTTGTCTTCCTTCCTCTGTTTAGATTTCACTTCAAATAGCTTCCTAGCTATCTCCCTCACCACTTCTGCAGTAGTTGCCCAATCATCCCACCCATCTTTACCACCATTCAACATCTGTCTCACCTCCTCCCTGAATTTCACGCAACAGTCTTCCTCCTTCATCTTCCACCATCTGGTCCTTGGTTCAGCCCTCACTCTCTTCCTCAACCTCACCTCCAAAATCATCCTACAAACCACCATCCGATGCTGTCTAGCGACATTCTCCCCTGCCACCACCTTGCAACCTGAAAGAGATTAGAGACTGTATCTCTTGCTTAAGATGTAGTCCACCTGTGTGCACTTTCCTCCACTCTTGTACGTCACCCTATGTTCCTCCTTCTTCTTGTAATACGTATTTACCAATGCCATTTCCATTATTTTTGCAAAATCTACCACCATCTGCCCTTCCACATTCCTCTTGTTGAGACCGTACCTACCCATCACCTCATCCTCTCTATTCCCTTCCCCAACATGCCCATTGAAATCTGCTCCCATCACCACTCTTTCATCCTTGGATACACTCTCCACCACTTCATCTAACTCACTCCAGAAATCTTTATACTCCATCTCACACCCCACTTGCGGGGCATATGCACTGATGATATTTATCATCACCCCTTCAATTTCCAACTTCACACTCGTCACTCGGTCCGACACTCTCCTCACCTCCAATACCCTCTTGACATAATCCTCCTTCAGGATTACCCTGACACCATTTCTCCTCCCATCCAAACCATGGTAGAACAGTTCGAAACCACCTCCAATGCTCCTAGCCTTACTCCCCATCCACTTGGTCTCTTGTACACACAGTATATCCACCTTTCTTCTCTCCATCATATCAGCCAACTCTCGCCCTTTGCCAGTCATCGTCCCAACATTCAAAGTTCCAATTTTCACCTCCACACTTCTACCCTTCCTCCTCTCCCACTGCCTCTGGACCCGCCTTCCCCGTCTCCTTCTCCTCCTTCGCCCAGCAGTAACACAATTTCCACTGGTATCCTGCTGACCAACAGTACCGGTGGCGGTCGTTGGTAACCCGGGCCTCGACCGATCTGGTATGAAAATCCGTTTTATGATCCGCATAATGATTTGGCGCAAGTTTTACGCCGGATGCCCTTCCTGACGCAATCCTCATTTATCCGGGCTTGGGACCGGCACTGAGAGAGCACTAACTTGTGCAACTACAGTGGCTGCGTTTTATGTATATATATATTTGAAATTATGAATTGGTGAATATATCTCATTGCAATTTAATACATAATTATATGGGGCTTAAGAGCTTTATAATACACTCGACGACCCGTTAACCCGTTGGGTTCCCGTTGTGACAGCGGTTGATGAAAAAAAAAAAATTCTATAAAAGAAAAAAAAAGATAGCTCCATCGAATTACACCACTGAGGTTGTTCGCATTGATCAAATAATCCCGAAGAGTACTTGACTGAATCGGGAATTGATTTTTTTTTCATAATTTTTTTCGTTGCCCGATTTGAATGAAACTTGATATTGCGCGTCAATGTGAAAAAAAGGAGAAAAGAAAGTCGAAGAAATTATTGTGCGTAATCTTCTAAATACCATTTTATTTATTAATGAACACGGAAGTATTTGATCAAAATGGTGGTTTATTTTATGCTTTAAACTAAATCGTTATTTGTCTGTACTAAGTGTTTGAGATTTTTTAATAAATCATTTCAAGAAAAAAAAAAGATAGCTCCAGTGAACTCTACTGCTAAGGTTGTTTGTATAGATCAAAGTCTCCCGAAGAGTACTTGACTGAATCGGGAATTGATTTTTTAATAATTTTTTCTATGCCCGATTTTAACGAAACTTGATACTGCACACCGCACGTGAATGGTGAGTAAGGTGGCCATAAAATTTTTGCACTATCGTGTACCGTTTTGGCTGTATTTCAGGAATATACATACATGTATATACATATATACAAGATGCGAGTTTTAGTTATATATAGATGAAGGCAAATGTAAAAATCTCTGACCAATGTGACATTCAGTCCGATGATAAACACAGATGAAGTTGTAAGTAATAGATCTGCCAGATGCACCTCTACATCCTCTTCCCCCATTCCCACCCCTTAACTGCAAAAGTACAATCTGGGCGGTTTTTTATCTTTTTTGCAGGATGTAATGCTCGTAATCGTGCTCTTGCTCACATCTCACACACATGGACACATGAATGAATACACAAGACACAACACAGGACTGTTGGACGAGACAAATACAGCCACTGAGCTTGGGGGAAGTACCATCACTTCACGGGGCACTATGGGTTCCAGCAACATCACAACAATGGTGCCACCTCTCTCATCACACTCGGGGCATTCCCTAAGTATTTGCTATTTCATTGACGTATTGCTGTTTTAGGACTTCACATTATTTTACTCTTGCTTCTTGGATAGGGTTGCAATCCTGGATGGGTTTCCGATCCAACGCAGGATACTCGACTGAGGATGCAGCAAAGTGTAATTTGTTTATGGTGCCGGCAACGGCTTGCCTCCTCTTCCGCAAAGGACATGGTGGGATCTTTAACATCCACCAACTAATGCAGGCAGACGGGATGCCCAGTTTGAAGTCCGTCCGAGAGACGGCACACAAATTGATGAATTGCGCCAGCATGTTTATTGTTGGGTCGGGATTCAAACCCAGGCTCGTCATCTCAAAATAAAAACACAATAATACAATGGTTACAGTTAACTGCTGTAAAAAAAAAAAAATCACAAGGTGCTGACGGTTTGAGCATTGACCTTTGTGAGAGCAAAAAAAATAAGGGGGATGATTTTGCTCCAACAACGGCCAAGGCCTGAAACGTCAATGCTTTGTGATCTTTTGCGGAGATAACTGTAACCATTTTATTGTTGTTTTTATTCCCTTGTACTGCCAAAATGGACCATTAGTTCTCTGAAATTTGCAAACTATATTTTTATGAGACAACTTAGAGGTGAGTGAGCATACATCTTGGCTATCCCGCCAGTCCTCATTATTTTATTGTGCACCAATTACCAATTCCATATCTGAATTTAGTGCAAATACAAATTGAAAATAAAAATATTATGTCAAAATATTTAAACAATATATTGTAAATCACCTGTTTCATTTCAAATTTCTCTTCGATGGGTAGTAGCACATGATCATGCAACGCGTTGATTCATCACACTGCTGTGGAGGATTTCGTTGTTGAAATAGGTAATTGCTATGTTCCAGATGTTTTTGTTTGCATATTCACAGTATGAAGCACTGATTATTAAATCTGGGTTCACTCCATGCAGCAAACTCAACAGACCTTTACAAAGGCCACTACATTCAGTGATATGCCACAAGCTGAATGTTTGGACAAAAGTTCAAAATCTTTGCTAAACATTTAGTGAAGAATCTTAATGTCTGAGTTTTATAAGAGTTATTTGCATGCGTTGCACGACTTCTGCGCTGAGTAACCTCTGCAAGCTTGTTATCTTAAGCATAACCTGCTGGATGCTCCATGGTTAACTTAACAAGTACCCTTTGATATAGGCAGAAGGACATTATCAGAGGTGTGTGGAGACTGGCACCCTCAGTTGAGTGTCCTATGTTGGATCGAAAACCCATCCGGGATTGCAACCCCTTGACAGGAGAGGCATGAGGAGGCTGGCACAGACACACCACAATGCTCTTTTTACTGTGGCCTGGTAACCGTAAAATACAGATCATTCAGGACCACAGGTAGGTTATTCTGTGGTTTGAAGACTTTGTCAATGCAATTATGTACATTTGTTTAATATGTTTATGTAGTTGTGAGGACATCTTTATTTGAAAATGGCAGCAGCCAATAATTGTGAAATGCATAGAATGCATGGC
Source organism: Eptatretus burgeri (assembly GCF_056783735.1). Classification (NCBI taxonomy): domain Eukaryota; kingdom Metazoa; phylum Chordata; class Myxini; order Myxiniformes; family Myxinidae; genus Eptatretus; species Eptatretus burgeri. The sequence goes on from NC_140978.1 coordinate 2,499,745, forward strand.
TTAACATTTTATTTGCAGAACACAAAATTTGGGAGTTAAGGCGTAAGTTTGTTATGATGGTTGATTATCCCCAGGCTCTTTGGAAAAAAACAAACGGGTTATGAAGACATTGTAATCGGGTCTCTCTGTCTGTCCATCTCTTCGTCATGCAGTCTCCTAAACGGTTGGGCAGAAATTCACTAAACTTAGTAGTTAATGATCACATGGCACGAAGGTGCACGAGCAGTGTCATTGGGGCAGGGTAAAAAGGTCAATTTCCAAAAAATGCAATAACAGGCACATTTAAAAACATTTTTTCCTTAAAAATTTGTTTGTTTTTTTTTGGCCTCTGTTCATGCCCCAGGGAGTGGGAACTTGGAGTTATCGGGGTCAAAATAAGGAAAGTCTTTACCCAAAATTTGATATTGCGTCATCACTGGTGGAACTCTTTGCCATCTTTCAACATTGCTTTAGGTGGGAACAGTGGGGATTTGCGATGGTGCACCATCGACTTTGCTCTGATTTTGAATGCATACACTAGGATCAAACTGCATCTCCACAACACATCTAGCTAGCGTTGAGTGTCATTAGGAGCCATCTCCTTATTACTTGCACAACTTGTTTGTGGAATTTTTGACCACCCTTCCAGAGATTAAGTACTCATTGGAACATGCTTTCCACAACACAGCTACCCAAGCATCATCTGTAATTGCTAAAGCTTACAAACAGCCCATAAATCAGATTGGCCTGGTAGTGTTCCCATATGAATCGATTTGTGATGACTCAGTTCCTAGGTTCAAATCCAATAGACTAGATGTATTTGTCCTTTATATATAATGTACTAATGTCCAAATTCATGTGAAAGGTCCGCTGATGTCGTCTAAAGTATTCATCCTGCATCTGATGTTTGGAAAAGTTCTCCATGAGTCTCTCCATCATTGTCAAAAAAAACTACATACGGGCTATACAACTGTAACCATCAACAGGAAGCAACATCACAAGTAATTGGTAATTTTGAATCACCCACTGGTGGTTTCTATTCACCACATAATAGCTTGGCATGTCATTTTTCCTTCTGCAGCAGGACATTCCAAACTAATGCCAAGTGAGTTCTCCATTTTCCCGCATAACTTTTCCTTCGCTCGGCAGTGCGTCTTATTGCTCCACTCTACCGTGGTTGCTGGAGCGTTTAAGTCATGTCTTTCCTCATTGACAAGGTCGAGTCGGTCGAGAAAGGGCATTGTTGAAGCAAAAATGAGAGGATTTTGAGGGCGAGGGGGTCGATTGAAAAGTTTTAAATCTCACCATTTACCAGAAGTCAGTATTATCCCATCCATATTTCCTTCAATATGTCTAACAGACACATCCATTAGTCCAAGCTTGTTGTTGGCTTAGCAGTTAAGGTAGCTGGCTTAATATCTTAGGGTCCTGAATTTGAGCCCCTGCTGTACCATTGAAGTAATACCAGGTGGGTTGGTTGACTCAGGTCGTCCGAGGTCAGCAAAACGAGTACCAGAGACTGGCGTAAGTAGCCATTCGAGAAAGGAATGGTTATTGTTATTTTTATCCATTAGTCCAGAAGAGTCGCATAGATTAGGAGAGTTGTCTAATTCTGAACAATTGTAAGTGAATTGTATTTATCAATTTCAGAATTACAATATTTTGGCAATTTATTTGTAATTTTTCTGGGAAGTGTGGAATTCACAGCAGTGCATGTTTGATCTCCCTATGAACTCCCAGGATTGTGTTAGTCACCTGGGTTTTCATGAAGGAATCCTCTCAGTATGGATGGAGTAATGCTGTATTTTGACAATATTTCCATCTGTCATTGACACAGTCATCCTACTTTGCTTCCCTGCATTCAGATGTTATCAACTTCAAAATCCTCAAAGGACAATGAGTCAAGATATGACGTAGTGAAGTAGCTACTGTATCTACTTCTGGTAGCATGTATTCAGCAAAGTATAGTTGGTAGGTTTTACAAATGTGACTTTAACTAGTAGCTTCCAAACATGAGCAATATAGTTATCAAATTCTCAACAGGGTGGCTCTATTCGGACTTTAATCTGGTTCATGCAAAATTATATTTATTCTCCAGATAGTATACATACACAAGTTATTCTGTGCAAAGTCAACCACAAATTGGTGTTCGCTTTGATTGAATGTGTCGGACACGTTCCTGTATTTCAAATGTGCCAGACTCTTCAGCAGTACTCGTTCTCATGACTTCAAAGCCACATTTTTGCGGCAATGATGTTCCTTACGTTCCGGTTATCATGTTTTCTCAGTCAGGTTTTTTTAAAATGCGTTTTTTTTTCCCTACCGCCATTTGACCTTGACCTATAACATAGAGCGGTATGACATAAATTAATTGTAGATGTGGCTTGCTTTAGAGCCTAGGGCCATAAATGCAACTTGCTCTTGGCTACCTCAAGACGTCAATTTTGTGGCGATCGGACAAACCTTAGTCGTTATGGTGAAAAATGTTAAAATGTCTATAATTGGGTCATGACCTTAAAGGTCAATGTCAAAAAGCATCATGTCCAGCCTGCATACTGTTTATTCCCATTATTGATGTAAAATTTAATTCCAAAGTCCCAGCTTGAACCAGGATACAGGGTCAGACATTGGCAGGAAAAAGGGAGAAAAACCTAAATGGTTTGGTACTCCTCGGGGTCTAAGACCTTAACCTTTACTTCAGATTGGTGTGATGTAAATGCGCCTTGCTCTGGGTTATCTAGAGAGAGCATTTTCGTTCTGATCGAACAGTTGAGTTATGGTGAAAATGTTAAAATGTCTATAATTAGGTCATGACCTTAAAATTGGGTTGAAGTCAAAAATTGTCAACTCCTCATACTTTCTATTCACATTATTGATGCAAAATTGAATTCCAAAAGTCTCAGCCGGTTCTGAGATGCAGCTCGGAAATTGGGAGCACAGGTTGAAAAAAAAAATGCCGAAATGATGGTTTAGTATTCCTAGGGGTCTAAGGCATTAATTTATCTGGGATACCATAATCTAACTCTGGGATACCATTCAAAATGGGAGGCATTAATTGTGGAAAGAAACATAAAACAGCTATCAGCCTTCCCCAATCGTATAGGGGGAGGTTTTTTTTTTTACAAAAAAACAAACAAACAAGCAGTCATAGACTGGTACTTACGAAATCGTCAACTTGACCTCTGACCTTGTCTAATAAAAGCTGTCTCTAGAGAAGGTAGTGACGCAAACCAGAAGTTTCTACGATGATTCTGTACCAAACCATCAAAAATCGAATGTTTGACCTCACTGTGACCTTGACCTTTGACCGATTTTGACCAAAATCTCATCAGCGCTAGCCATCACCCTCCTGAATCACGTTGTGTAATTTGACATTGGTAGCTTCTTCCCTTCTCAAGTTATCATGTTTTGGATGTTTGACCTCACTGTGACCTTGACCTTTGACCGATTTTGACCAAAATCTAATCAGCGCTAGCCATCACCATCCTGAATCATTTGGTGTAATTTGACATTGGTAGCTTCTTCCGTTCTCGAGTTATCATGTTTTGGATGTTTGACCTCACTGTGACCTTGACCTTTGACCGATTTTGACCAAAATCTAATCAGCGCTAGCCATCACGCTCCTGAATCACGTGGTGTAATTTGACATTGGTAGCTTATTCCGTTCTCGAGTTATCGTGCCTACAAACAAACACACAAACACACACAAACACACAAACAGAGGACGGAAGTCATCAATATACTTACGAAATGTTTAGATTTCGTAAGTAACAAACACACACACAAGCCGGTAGGCGACGACGGATTCGCTAGGATCAAAGCGCTGGATACGATGCTTTTCATTCTGACCGATCCACCGACGAAGATTCATTGCCAAGACGTATTGGTTCACACACAATTGTTCCTCTGCCTGGCAAGATTTTACTATTGCGTATTTTGCCAACTGGCACTCCTCATAAAAAATGACGGTAAATAGACACCCTATTTTTGAAGGACTACCATTTGAAAAATAATCGGTTTGCTGGTTTGTGCTGTGGAGCCTCGCATTGCAGACACTCACGCACGCACACGCACACGGAAAACCCAATAAACTTCTCTCAATGCTCTTGTTTGACCACACCTCCTGAGCCACACAATATTTTTCATAAGCCACGCCCACTTTCCTACGCCACTCCCACTTTTCATCAACTACGTCCACTTTCCCTAAGCTCCGCCCACTTTCCTAAGCCCCTCATAAAAAATGACGGTGAATAGACACCCGATTTTTGAAGGACTACCATTTGAAAAATAAAACCTCAATCAATAATCGGCTCGAGTAAAATTTTCTAGATATCTCGAAGTGTTTAATTCCGAAGTCTCGTTTCTCGACATTCAAAACTGAAGGACAAGTATTGAAAATACTGTACACGGTTTTTCGGCCGCTGCACAGCAACGGGTGGTTGCTAGGTAACGAAATTCAAATGCGCACATTCCCAGTATATATTCCACCTGTTGGCAAAGTTTCATCGAAATCGGTTCGTGCAGTGGAGCCTTGCGTTGCAGGCACACACACACACACACACACACACACACACACACACACACACACACACACACACGGAAAACCTGACAATAAGGGATATCTAGGATATATAGCGAATCCAACACACACACAAACATTCAAACACACAAACAGATGATGGAAGTCATCAATATACTTTCGAAATCTAAAGATTCCGTAAGTAACAATTTATTAATACATGCTCTCCATATTATCATAATAAAGGTATGTTGAAGATTTGTTGACAAAAGCTGAAATGGCAAAAATATTATGGCCTTGACATGCACACACGACACACATAACGCACACACGGTGCCCGGTTCTGCGCTGATTGACATGTGTTTGAGAAGCGGCCTTGCCATGCAGCCTAGATGGCTTTATCGACTCCATCCTGTTGAGGGTGGAACTGAGTTTTGTGGGGGGGGGGGGGGGGTCAAGGACCGCACTGAATATAAGTTTTGATGAGGCCGAGGTGTTTGGGACACGGCTTAACCGTGCAGCTTGGTGTATTTTGTGACGACCAGATGGTCTAAAGGGTATGAGGGGTCTAAAGGGTCTAATCTCTAAAGTTTAAAGCATATAAATATCAAAGGGTTCAGGTCTAAAGGAATCTACAGTGGCCTGCAAATGTATTCACCCCCACCAAGGTTTTCACATTTTGAGATCACCTGAGCTTATTTCATGATGCTTTCAAATCAAACTTTACATTTTGAGTCTTCACAAACTACTCCAAAGTGATAAAGCTAATAAAATGTGAATAAGTTCGATTAATAGAGAAAATCAGATGATTCTCAGTTGCATAAGTATTCAAACCCTTCGCCTAATTAACCCAAAATCACTTCAGAAGCAAATTATTTGTTTGAAAGTTTACAAAATAAATGTAAGAGGTTTTACCTGCATGGAATCAGTGGTTTAACTTAAAAATTAATCTTTTCCATTTGTTTAAGGGATTTTAAAGTGCACTCCCTTGGTCAACCAACAAGGCAAACATGAAGACCAAGAAGCTTTCCAAATAAATCAGGCGTGAAGTGGTGGAGAAGTACCGTTCAGGAGAGGATAATAAGATGTTTTCAGTCACTCATTATCACTTTGAGTATGGTGAAATCCATCATTAAGAATTGGAAGACCTATCATACCACCCAGACTCTACCCAGATCAGGTCAATGATCCAAACTCAGCAGCTGGACAAGTAGGAAACTGGTTCTGGATGTCTCTGTAAATCCACCAATGACTTTTAAAGATCTGTAAGGCTCTTTGTTTGAGATGGGGGTCAATGTTCATATATCAACAATATCCAGTTCCCTTTACAAAGCTGGCAAGAAAGAAGCCATTACAGGAAAAAAGAGGCATCGAAATGCTCCTATGGGGAATGCGAAAAAAATCATCTTCATGATACTGCAGGCATGTGGGGAAAGGTTTTGCGTTCAGTTAAGGCACAAATTGAACTTTTTAATCTAAATTCAAAGCATGACAGCTGGCTCAAGCCTAACACTGCAGATCACCCAGTCAACACCATCCCCACTGCGAGCATGGTGGTGGCAGCATCATGGTATGGGGCTACCTTTCTTCAGCAGGGACTAGCAAGCTTGTCAGGAAAGAAGGGACAATGGATGGTGCAAAGTAGAGGAGAATCCTTGATGAAAACCTGCTTGAATCGACCATGAATCTGAAACTGGGTAGGAGATTCACATTTCAGCAGGAAAATGATCTGAAACACAATGCTAAAGCCACACTGGAGTGGCTGAATAAGAATAAAATAAATGTTCTTGAGTGGCCCAGTCAAAGTCCTGATGTGAACCCAATTGGACATTTATGGCGAAACTTGAAGATTGCAGTCCATCGACGATCCCCATCAAACTTGGCAGAACGAGAGCAATGTTCACGTGAAGAATAGGCAAAGATTTCACCATCTCACTGTGAAAATCTGGTAGAAAATAACCCAAAAAGACTCATAGCAGTCATTGCTGCAGAAGGTGCTTCCACTAGGTACTGACTTAAGGGGCCGAATACTTTTACACCCAGTGAATTTTGATTTGTACACCTTTTTTGCAGGTATTCCTTACATGTAACCGCCTTCAACCATAACAGTATTTCGTTTGATCTCTTCAGTTATGAATTTAAAAAGTTCATTTGGAAAAAATTTCTGCTAAATTCGTAATTCATCGAAATGTGCCATTATTGGAAGGGGGTGAATGCATTTGCAGGCACTGTAAAGTGTCTCAATGGTCCAAAGCTTTTAAATCTCTTAGTGGTCAAAATGGTCTAAAGCTCTAACTGGTCAAGAGTTCAAGCAGTCTGAGCATTTCTGAATGGTGTAATGGGTCTAAGGGGTGTTAACATCTGAGGGATCTAAAGGGAGTCAAGGGATTTAATGTGTGTAAAGACTAAAGGGTCTCAGGGTCCAAAGTGAAAAAAGGTCTAAAGGGTGAAGTGGTCTAAAGGTGTTTGAGTGATCTTAAAGGTCTTAGTGTTCTGGGTATATGTAACGGGGTATATTGGGTCTAAAGGGTCTTAACTCTCTCAGGGTTATCAAGGGTCTTATGGGTCTTAGGGGTCTTTAGGTATATAAGGGTTTCAGGGGTCTAAATGATGTTAATGTCTTGCAGTGTCTAAAGGGTCTTCAAAGGTCGAAGGGGTGTCAGCATTCTAAGGGTTTAAAAGGTAGCGTATGTTCCATTAGTAAGTAATTAATAGACGTGGTCATGGTGCAACTGACGGTGAAACAGCACATATTTAAGATTATATGTAGTCACGTGGGTTAGTGGCTGGACATATAATACACTTGCTCCAATATATATATATATATATATATATATATATATATATATATATATATATATATATATATATATATATATATATATATATATTTATATTTATATTTATATTTATATATATTTATATTTATATTTATATTTATATATATATATATATATATATATATATATATATATATATATATATATATATATATATATATATATATATATATATATATATATATATATATATATCCTGGTGTTGGCGCAGTGGTTAGGGCAGCGGCTTGGGATCCAAAAGGTCCTGAGTTCAAGCCCCGTTGGGCCACTGAATTAATACACCAGGGGGTTGACTCAGCCTGTCATCCTTCCGAGGTCGACGAAATGAGTACCAGTGTACTGGGCCGGTGTATACCCCGGTTAAAATAGGTGTACCATTTCCCTGTGTCGTAAGAAGCGACCAGGGTTGCGTCAGGAAGGGCATCCGGCGTAAAACATGTGCCAAATCACTATGCGGATCATAACAGATGATCCGCTGTGGCGACCCCTAATGGGAGCAGCCGAAAGAAGAAGAAGATATATATATATATATATATATATATATATATATATATATATATATATATATATATATATATATATATATATATATATATATATATATATATATGCATGCATGCATGCATGCATACATACATACATACATACATACATACATACATACATACATACATACATACATACATACATACATACATACATACATACATACATACATACAGTGGGGAGAACAAGTATTTGATACACTGGCGATTTTACAGGTTTTCCCACTTACAAAGCACGTAGAGGTCTGTAATTTTTATCATAGGTACACTTCAACTGTGAAAGACGGAATCTAAAACAAAAATCCTGAAAATAACATTGTATGATTTTTAAATAATTAATTTGCATTTTATTGCATGAAATAAGTATTTGATACATCAGAAAAACAGAACTTAATATTTGGTACAGAAAACTTTGTTTGCAATTACAGAGATCAGACGTTTCCTGTAGTTCTTAACCAGGTTTGCACAGACTGCAGCAGGGATTTTGGCCCACTCCTCCATACAGATCTTCTCCAGATCCTTCAGGTTTCGGGGCTGTCGCTGGGCAACACAGACTTTCAGCTCCCTCCAAAGATTTTCAATTGGGTTCAGGTCTGGAGACTGGCTCGGCCACTCCAGGACCTTGAGATGCTTCTTACGGAGCCACTCCTTAGTTGCCCTGTCTGTGTGTTTCGGGTCGTTGTCATGCTGGAAGACCCAGCCATGCCCCATCTTCAATGCTCTTGTTGAGGGAAGGAGGTTGTTGGCCAAGATCTCGCGATACATGGCCCCATCAATATTTTTCCCCATTATTTCATTATTTCATGCAATAAAATGCAAATTAATTATTTAAAAATCATACAATGTGATTTTCAGGATTTTTGTTTTAGATTCCGTCTTCCACAGTTGAAGTGTACCTATGATAAAAATTACAGACCTCTACGTGCTTTGTAAGTGGGAAAACCTGCAAAATCGGCAGTGTATCAAATACTTGTTCTCCCCACTGTATACATACACACACAGTTTTTAGACGAGGTCCGTCTAAAAAGTAATGGGACTGCCTTTACAGAAATTATATGAAAATCACAGCTTGTCCCCTTCAAAATAGTTTCCCTCCAGTCTCACACACTTGTCCATCCTCTTCTTCCACGCTTCGATGCACCCCCAGAAGGCTTCTTCTGGAATCTTCCAGAGCTCTGTCGTCATGGCCCTTTTGATGGCCTCCACATCAGGAAATCGGGTCCCCTTGATCACCCCCTTGAACTTGGGGAATAGGAAAAAATCACAAGCGGCCAAGTCTGGCGAATACGGTGGTTGCTCCAGAGTTGGCACGTTCCTCTCTACCAGAAACTGTCGGATGCTCAGAGCACTGTGCGCAGGGGCGTTGTCGTGGTGGAGCACCCATGCGTTGTTCTCCCACAGATCCCTCCTCTTGTCCCAGACTGATCTCATGAGGTGCTGGATGATCTCCTTGTACACGTATTGATTTACTGTTTGACCCTGTGGTAGAAACTCGAAGTGGACGATGCCCTTGATGTGAAAAAACGCGATGAGCATCATCGACTTCGACATCCTTGCTTTCTTTGGTCTTGGTGATGCCGGACTTTTCCACTGACGACTCTGCCGTTTGGTCTCGGGATCGTATTCGAATATCCACGATTCATCACCAGTAATGACTCTCCCCAGCAGGTCTGGATCGTCCTCGAGGCACTCAATAATGTCTTGACACACAGTGACTCTTTGTTGTTTCTGGTCCTCGGATAACAGCTTGGGGACCATCTTTGCAGACACCTTGTGCATTTCGAGATTTTCAGTGATGATGCTCCAGACAGTGTCCTTGTTGATTTAAAGTTCCTCAGCAATCATTCGCACCGTGAGTCGATGATCTGCCTGCACCATCTGCTTCACACGCTCGATGTTGTCCATCGTTCTGCTCGTTGAAGATCGTCCAGACCATGGATCGTCTTCAACCTCCTCCCTTCCCTCTTTGAACCTCTTGTGCCATTCAAATGCACGTGTACATGACATCGTTTCTTCCCCGTAGACTTGCTGCAGCATTGTGAAGGATTTGGAAGGTGTTTTGCCAAGCTTGGCAAGAAACTTCAGATTGGCTCTCAGCTCACGACTCATCGCACGACGACTCAGACTAGACAATGTGTAAAGCACGTCCTGTAAAAAATCACACAATGAGCACAGTCAACCATCACCAATCATATCTGTATATATATATATATATATATATATATATATATATATATATATATATATATATATATATATATATATATATATATATATATATATATATATATATATATATATATATATATATTTATATATATATATATATATATTTACATTGCTGGAATGTTGCGAAAGACTGTGACGCAACCCGTTCATTCAAGTTGTGTAAAGTGGAGCACACAGCAGGCTCAGTCCTGTTACTTTTTCGATGGACCATATATATATATATATATATATATATATATATATATATATATATATATATATATATATATATATATATATATATAAATATATATATATATATATATATATATATATATTTTCTTCTTCTTCTTCTTCTTCTTCTCTTCTTCTTCTTCTTCTTCAAAATGAAAACGAGAGAAGAACCTTCAGAGTGTAGGCTTTATTCCATTTGATTGAAGCCGCTTCTACGGGCACACCAGGGAATACAGGCGCAGCAAGGAGTACATAAGCAGTAAGGTACACACGTGCAACTAATCACCGCAAAATAAATCAGTATAAGCCCGGAGTCCGATATACTCTCAATTCTCACCATTCAACGAGCACCAAGTGAACCGCCGCCGTAAACGACAATGCCCCTGGGACAATCACCCCCAACCGAGCTGAACCTCAGCTTTATCTATTCCGTGCTCGAGCCGTGCAGCATGTGATCACACGTCACGACCTTCAATTCATCACATTTTCCCGTCTTTAAAATGTAACTAGAGGCCCAACTAACGCACCATGATTACTTCAGCGCTACAGGAGTATACATTGCAAGCAACGCGAACTATCTAAACTACAGAAGCATACATGCCAAGCAGTGAGGATTATTTTGAGTTGTAGGAGCATGGTAATGAGCATCGATATATTATGTAACGAGCATATAGGAGCATGAGCATCGAGGATGCCGATAATCCCCTTTACAGATTGAGTCGGCGAGGGGGTATTATCCGTCGACCTCTCCGGGAGTAAATGGCGGTTTCACTTGAGGGAGGCTTCCGATCCTCTTGGTGAGCCTCGACTCGTGCAGGGGATGACTCCCCGATCGCTCTCGGGTGGAACGCGGCAGCTCCGTCGCCACCATTCTCGGTGGAGTTCCTGGGGGGGGGGAACACCTGGGGAGGGGATGTCAGAGGGAGGAGCGCCAGATGGTGGTGTACCTGCGGGAGGAGTACCTGAGGGAGCCAAATGGCGAACCGACACAGTGGTCTCCCTGCCATCCGGGAGTCTGACATGAGCGTATTCTGGATTAGTATCGATGAGCTCGACCTCTTCCACCAGGGGTTCATACTTGCTTTGTAGTACCGGGCGTTTCATGAACACTGTTCCGGGATGGGTTAGCCAGTTGGGCACCGATTGGCCGTCAACATAACGCCGCTGGTGAGTAAACATTCGTTCGGGAGGAGTTGCATTGGTGGACGTGCAGAGCAAAGAGCGTATGGAATTCAGAGCGTCGGGAAGGGTAACCTCCCACCGCTCGGGCCCCAGTCCTCTCGATTTCAGCGCCAGAGTTACGGCTTTCCAAATAACTCCATTATATCGTTCTACCTGCCCATTACCCTGTGGGTTGTAACCCGTCGTTCGACTAGTTGCTATGCCGTGCTCTAATAGGAATTGTTTTAGCCCGGCCGACATGAAACACGGCCCTCTGTCTGAATGTATGTACGAAGGTTTCCCAAACATAGCGAAGAGGTCAGACAGACATTTCACGACAGTGCCCGAGGTCATATCCGAGCATGGAAATGCGAAAGGGAACCTTGAATATTCATCAACAACAGTGAATATGTATCTGTTGTCTGTCCCGGTCGGCAGGGGCCCTTTGAAGTCAATGTTTAGTCTCTCGAAGGGAGAAGTGGCCTTGATCAATCTGCCAGGAGCCGCACCATAGAATCTGGGTTTTAGTTCAGCACAAACAGGGCATGAAGCATTCATTTGTTTAATATCTTCAATAGAATAGGGAAGGTTTTGTCTGCGCACGAAATGTGCCATTCTGGTTATCCTCGGGTGGCACAGAGACACAAGGAGGTCTTGCAAAGCCCGACTGATTGTCTCCGAACAGTAGACCCGAGAGAAGGTGTCTGCAGCAGGGTTTTCCCTCCCGGGCCGGTAAACTATGTCGTAACTATAGCAGGCTAGGTCTATCCGCCATCTCATAATTTTTTCATTCTTAATTTTCCCGTTATTTTTCCCATCAAACATGAATGCCACGGATCGTTGGTCCGTAACGAGTGTGAAATGGTTTCCCAGTAAATAGTGTCTCCATTTACGTAGGGCTTCGACGATGGCGTACGCCTCCTTCTCTATTGCCGAGTGTCTCTGCTCGCTTCCAGAGAGAGTTTTCGAGAAGAACGCGACGGGTCGCCCAGACTGATTAAGCGTAGCAGCTATCACGTGATCAGAAGCATCTGTTTCCACCACGAAGGGCACCGAGCTATCGATCGATAATACCACGGAATTACTGATATCATCTTTGAGGCTGTGGAAAGCTTTTACAACAGCGGCATCTGGTGGAAAGTTTTTGCAATGCACTAGGGGATGTATTTTCTCGGAGTATTGGGAAATCCATCTTGCATAGTAAGCGAACATGCCGATCACTCGGCGCATTGTCTGCAGGTCCTGAGGTGGGGGTAGCTCACGAAGTGGGCGCAATCGTTCAGGATCAGGCTTAATCGTGCCGTCGGCTATCGTGTAGCCGAGAAGGTCAATTGACCTTGCCGAGAATACGCATTTCTTGTAGTTGAGGGTCAGATTATATTTTCTAGCAATGCTCAAGAATCTGCTCAGATTCATGTCATGTTCCCCCTGATCCCTACCGCACACTGTGACATTGTCCACGTAAACAAAAGTGTCTTTGAGGTTTTCATCTGAGATGATGTCGTCCATAACCCGTTGGAAGCAAGCTACTCCATTCGTGACACCGAACGGAATCCTCCTGAATTGGTAGAGGCGTCTACCTGCCTGGAATGCGGTGTAAGGTTTGTCTTCCTCTCGGATGGGAATTTGATGATAGGCGCTTCGCAAATCGATGGTGCTGAATATCTTATAATTGGCCATGCGATCGACCATCTCGTCTATGCGCGGCAAAGGGTAGGCATCGAGTTGGGTGAAACGATTGACCGTTTGGGAATAATCGACAACCATTCGTTTCTTATGATTCTGATTGGCGGTGACAAACACCTGTGCGCGCCATGGCGAATCGCTCGGTTCTATAATTCCTTCTTCCAGTAATCGCTTGGTCTCTGAAGTGATGAAGTTCATATCAGCAGTGGTATATCGCCGCGATTTGATCGCTATTGGTTTACAGACCGGCGACAAGTTAGCAAACAGCTGGGGGGACGTTACCTCTGCGGTGGTCAAAGCATTTAAAATTAGACGAGGTTTGCTTCCTCCAAAGGGTATTTCGACGCTCGTGTGCTACTTGAGGACATTATGACCCAGAATTACGTCTGCGCATAAATCACAAAGCACCAGTACCCTTACATCCCGATGCGTGTACCCTTTTACGTCCAATTCAACATTGCAGTACCCTCGTACGTGGGACTGTAGTGATGTGGCGGCCATGCATACCGTATTGTCTGTCGGGTGGATCTTCCATTTCCTGCCCTTCACTAGCGAGCTGTTGACGAAACTTTCAGAGCTACCGGTATCAATCAGAGCCTCAGCCATATGCCCGTTAATTCGTACGTTGATGATAGCCTTGGATAGATTCCCCGGTGAGGCTGCAGTTAGTTTCTTTTGTGAGTAGAGAGCCGCAGAAGTGGGTTTATTTCTCCTTAGAGTAGATTTAGATACCCTGGGATAATGCCCTTTCTTGTCACAATTCATGCATGTGGCATCTCTGGCGGGGCATTTGTGGCGGGGTGTCTTTTGTACCCACAAAAGAAGCATTTACCAACCGGAGTAGTTGCTGAGGAGTTTGACGAGGTCTGGGTATCCGACTCCTCGGGTTTTTCTCCATCCCCTGTGTCAGGCTGTGTCTGTGTCTGTGGGGTTCCTTGAGTTTCCACCGTAGCAGCGTTCATTAGCAGCATCGGTGTCCCAAATGACTCAGATTGCTGCTGAGCCGTATCCATCGCTCGAGCCTGATCGACTACCTTTTCAAGAGTGGGTTGCGCTTTCTCTAGTAAGCGTTGCCGTATGTGGGCTGATCTGAGTCCTTGGATAAATGCCTCCCGGGTCGCTTCATTTCGGTGTTCCTCGGCGTTTACGGCCCGGAAGCTGCCATCTTTTCCCAGCTGTTTCAGAGCTTGCAGGAACTGATCGATTGTCTCCCCGGCTGCTTGCTTGCGCGTGTTGAGAAGATGTCGTATGTATACCTCGTTCTTGCGCTTCACGTAGAGCGCCTGCAGCACGTCGATCGCTGCTTCGTAGGTGTCACACTCCGAGAAGAGCCTGTATACGCTGGGCGAGACATGATTCACAAGGGCGGCCAATTTGTCGGCTCCCTCTTCGATGATGGTCAGATAGTGTGAGAAGGAACGGAACCAATGCGACCATTTCATTTCTGAGCAGTCGCGTTTGGGTCTGCGTCGAACCTCTCTGGTTTGTAGATCTTGTCCATCGTTGGTTGAGAGAGCCGAGAAAACCAAATGGAATAAATTGAAATGAAAACGAGAGAAGAACCTTCAGAGTATGATCCGTATGATCCGCATAGTGATTTGCCAAATGTTTTACGCCGGATGCCCTTCCTGACGCAACCCTGGTATATATATATATATATATATATATATATATATATATATATATATATATATATATATATATATATATATATATATATATATATATATATATATATATATATAGTTACAGATTTTAGAATCCGGTCTGATGAATGCATCCACACATCCAGTTCCTCAGACAGTTATTTCCTTAAATGCATGTTCAGATTATCCCCATCCCCATGTGTAGTGGGATCTAAAATGTGATGCATTGAGAAGGGTAAAGAATAGATCCCCTCTCCTATGGGAAGCTTTTCTCTTTACGACAGACACGTTTACACACATTTCTTTCACAAGCTCTGAAGCCCGCCCCCATTCTTCCTCAGCGGCAATCTTTCGTGAGGTCCGACGCCCGCGTTTTTTGAGAGCGCACGGGTTGTCATGGTAACCGTGCCCCAGTGGGGCAGGGTGAATTTGGGGTGGACAGCACCCCGCGGAGATGGCCCGGGGATATAAAAACGAGCGAGAGGTACGTTGTTAAGACAAAAGCGTGAGGAGAGAAAAGCGTGAAGAGAAGAATGCTCAGGGAGAAAAAGTGTGAAGAGAAATGAGAAAAGCGTGAGGAGAGAAAAGTGAAAGCAGAGAGGAAAAGCCAAGGGCGAGAGAAGCGAGCAAGAAGCGGGTATCTGACCAGAGCCGAGACAATTCACCCTTCCCAGTGCTTCGGCAAGCGAGCGTGTGTTGCACATGTGGGTGTGAGCAGTTCCGCCAACAAGTGAGGCACGGGTCGATCATGAACAACACCAGGGTTTAAACCCGCGACGGACGATCTCAATGCCCTCCAGACATCGAACGGCGTTCAAGGCTGCCCCGCGAGAGGGTGCACTTCATAGCTGGGTGCTGGCGACGGACATGACACATACGCATGCATTTCAGGACGTTTTCGCTTCACAGACGACTTTCTGGTGAGCAAGACGATTCTCCCCCTCCCCTCCCCCTGAATGATCGGTTGGGTACCCTTGTCTGCGTTTAACTGTGAGTTAGTCGACCCCCCCCCCCCCGATATGCATCTACTCTTTGTCTCTTTCTTGGCATTTTGATTGATTTTGCTTTGAAATTCATTCTTTATTTACCTCAGCAAATAAAAAGTTCTTTTTATTTATTTATTTTATTGTTAATAAATTATTTGTCGATTTCCAACCTGTCCGTGTTTGTCCTTTCCTTCCATTGGTCCAGCATTGTCCGAACAGAGATAGACTGGGAAGCTATTACCACGGATTTGACCAAAAAATCGTCAGCACTCACCAGCGGTTAAAACGCTCGGCCGCCCTAATTAAAATCTAATTGAGATTACATTGGTGCTTTGCCGAGGGCGCGCTCCCCGCTCAGGTAACCACGTGACCTCTAGTTAAACATAATAATTAGACGGCAGACACTGGAACTCGTGGTTGACTGGGTGGCGTTCGTGCTTTTAAAACAACCCACCTACCACAACGTTAATTATGAACGGTGGCCCCAGGTCCGGCTCGACCGAGGACAACCGGGGATTAATCCCACTCAGTGACAAGCTGGTGTCTCAGTACCCGTGGCCACAACAATATATATATATATATATATATATATATATATATATATATATATATATATATATATATATATATATATATATATATATATATATATATATATATATATATATATTGACTGGATAACTATATCTCAAACTCACAGTGGCATGTCCTTGTTGGGGATACAAGCAGCTCAATGATTAAAGTCTCGCTCCTTCACTTCACTAATGCTGGTTTTATTACCATGTTGTTTCAGAGCAGGTATCTATTTTTTTCGTCCACACCATTGTTGTTAAACATCCCTTACTTCCCTCAAAAAGAATAATCCTTTAGGCTGGTACTATTGATTAATATTGTAAGAGTACATTAAACTCCCACCCCTCATTGTCTATCGGTGCTTGTCTGAATTGTGATACTAATAAGGAAGAGGTATGATGAGAAGACAACTCCTTACCAAGCCATCACGCGACATCAAAACTACATAAGCAGCAAACCTGATATTTCAGAGCAGATGTAACCAGCAGCCATTGCTCCATAAACGAGGCAGAGAGATCATGTCCACAACCTAAGTATAAATACACTTCGTTATATTAGACCTGAGAACAAATCCAGGACCAGTCAGATCAGGTAAGTACCTTACCAAATGAGCTATCCTATTCCCGAAGCCTACGATGCAGCCTGGTGATGGCTTAGTGGTTATGGTGGCGGCTTGGGATCCTCGGGTCCTGAGTTCAAGCCCCGTTGGCCGCTGAATTAAAAATACACCAGGAGGTTGACTCAGCCTGTCATCCTTCCGAGGTCGGCAAAATGAGTACCAGTGTACTGGTAAGGGGGACACTGCATCAGCGGCGAAGCCGCGTCCCAACCAATGATGCAACCAGCAGCCACAGGCTGCGAGAGAGAGAGAGACAGAGACAGAGACAGAGAGACAGCCTATGATGAGTGCAAATTATGGATGTTTTCCACCAAAGTACTAACTAGGCTTTACTCTGCCAGCTCCTGAGATCTGATGTGATCATATCAGGTACATTTCTCCTATTTAATGTCCTTTTGTCATTAATAAGGATGACGAAGCACATTGAAACAATATGCAATCAGTGGAAGTTTAGTTGTAATGTTCCATTCTGCTGAATTATCCAGATGATGGACGCATGAAGAGTTGTAAGCTTGGTCGATTTGGCATTCCACTCTGAACACTTAATTCACATTGCAGTGATGATGATTTTACACCCTACAAACTGTACTGTAGCATGTCTCTTGTTCTTCTTGTTGTTGAAGTTTGCACTTCTGGCTTCAGAATAATAGTTGATGTAGAATTCATAAAACCTTTTGGAGGACAATGACATCAATATACTTTACTGTCACATAATGACTGTATATTAGAAGATAATTTTCTAGAAATCCAGGATTGTTGCATTTAGAAACAAATAATGTAATAAAGTCACAATGAATGTGTGTTCTATGAGAAATTGAAGACGAGTCTTTTGCCTCCAAGACCCATCAGAATCACCCAGGAACCTCAAGAAAGTGACTTTATGGAGATGTTTTAGACATTAGAACAACTCCATTGTCAATTTTCATTCACTGTTGGAGCATCTCTGGTTTCAGCATATGAAGAAAGAAAACATTCTCATATTTTATGATATAGTCCATTGATCATATAAATTGTGTTAATTTCGTTTCCACTGCGGAACACAAGGATACCCCGTACACGTATCCACACGGAACCAAGAACCTATCTAAATTCCCATTTGAACTTGTCCACCTCCTCGACTGCCACTACCTTTCCAGGGAGACCATTCCATGCATTAACCGCTCTCTGACTGAAAGACCCCTGCCTGCTGTCATCACTCTCATGTCTACCCTCCAACTATGGCCCCTGGTCCTAAGACTGTCCACTCTTCTAAATACTCCTCTCCGCATATGCTGTCCACACACTTCATTATTTTAAACATCTCTATTCTATCTCCTCGTAATCACCTTCTTTCTAATAATAAAAAGTCTTGTCTCCTTCAGCCACTCCTCACAGCTTAGTCTGGCTTGCCTTCGCAGAGTGCAGTCACTCCAGGGGAGAATGTACGGACATTGCAAAAATGTTCAAACAGGTCTGAAAGCAGGAGGTAAGTGCAGAGTGCGGGATTAGCTGGAGTAAAAGAGATTTTGGGTTGGATTTTCCACCTGTTGTTCAAATCTGCAGCTGTCACTTCCACTTCATGAAATCTAAGTTTTCTGAACCAGATTCATTGTGTATTTCTGTTATATCTTTGTTCCTGTGTTGCTGTTTGTGTTTCCATCCAATTATCCATGTTAATTTGTGCCTTGTTATGACGCACAGTGCCTCGAGAAAGTTGACACCCCCTTTCAAAAGTTTCACCTTTTATTTCCTTGTAGCCCGAAATTAAATTGCATTAAGTCAAACTTTTCCACCTTTATTTACACATCGTAACCCACAACTTCCAAGTGAAAAACAAATTCTTCAAATTTCAGAAAATTAATAAAAAATACAAAAGTAGAATATCTTGGTGGGATAAGTGTCCACCCCCCTGAGTTAATACTTGGTGGAAGCAGCTTTGATAGCAATTACAGCTGTGAGTCTGTTGGGCTAAATCTCCACCAACTTTACAAACCTTGATTTGGCAATATTTTCCCATTCTTCTGTTCAAAACTGCTCAAGCTCAGTCAAGTTGCACGGGGTGCGTTGATGGACAGCAATCTTCAAGACATGCCTCAGATTTTCGATTGAATTTAGTTCAGGGCTCTGACTGGGCCACTCAAAGACATTTATCTTTTTATTACTTAGCCATTCCAGTGTAGCTTTGGCTGGGTGCTCCGTGTCGTTGTCATGCTGAAAGGTGAACTTCCCTCCCTATTCAACTTCCTTGCAGAGGGCAGCAGGTTTTCCTCTCGGATTTTTATGTATTTTGCTCCATTCATTTCCCTTCCATCCCGACATGTGCCCCGGTCCCTCCTGATGAGAAACATCCCCATAACATGATGCTGCCACCACCAAGCTTCACAGTAGGGATGGTGTTCTTTGGGTGATGTGCTGTGTTGAGTTTGCACCAAACATAACCTTTTGCATTTAGGCCAAAAAGGTCCATCTCGGTTTTGTCAGACCACAAAACTTTTTGCCACATGGCTTCAGAATCCCCAAAGTGGTTTTTGGCATACTTCAAACAGGACTCAAAGTGGGATTTTTTGAGTAATGGCTTCCTTCTTGCCACCCTACCATGCAGGCCAGACTTGTGGAGTCCTTGGCATTTTATTTTCTTGGTGGCCTCTCTGATGATTCTCTTCCTCGCTTGATCATCCAGTTTGGAGGGGCGGTCTTATCTAGGCAGGGTCTTGGTGGTACCATATGCCTTCAACTTTTTAATGATTGTCTTGACTGTGCTCAAAGGGATATTCAAAGCCTTTGAAATGTTTTTATACACATCCCCTGATCTGTACCTTTCCACATCTTTATCATGGAGGTCTTTTGAAAGCTCCTTGATGATCACGGTTGAGTCTTTGCTGTAAAATGCACTACCCAGCAGAGGAAACCTACAGGAACAGCTGGTTTTATTCTGAAATAATCAGAATCATGACAGTTGAACACAGGTGGAGGCCAATTAACTTGGTATGTGATTTTGAAAGTGATTGGTTACACCTGAGCTAATTTACAATTGCTATTATAAGGGGGTAGAAACTTCTCCGTCTGAGATATTCTAGTTTTGTGTTTTTAATTAATTTTCTGAAATTTGTAGAATTTGTTTTTCACTTGGAAGTTGTGCATTACGATGTGTAAGTAAAGATGGAAAATGTCTGATTTGATGTAATTTAATTCCAGGCTGTAAGACAACAAAATGTGAAAATTTTTAAAGGGGGTGCAGACTTTCTATCGGCACTGTATTTGTAAAATTTGTTTTCATGTTGTTAAAGGCCTGCTCCTTCATGGTTGTGGGAGATTGGATATATATATATATATATATATATATATATATATATATATATATATATATATATATATATATATATATATATCCCTACCTTTGGTGTAGGATACATACGGATAGCAACTGTGAAAATTGTCCCTTTTGTCTCTGTGTTCTTTGTTTTGCATCTCTCTTCCCCAAATATTGTCCTGTACTTTCTACCTCTTCAACGTCATCCTATTTCCCCTCTGCTTCAAAAAAATTGAAATGAAAAACTATTTCTTCACTCAACAACAATCTCATTCAACTTGAATTTCCTTTATTCTACCTGTACAGGTTGGCCTGAAAGTCACTTCCTTCCTCCACGGTGAAGCATTCATTCCCAAACTCCTTCAGAAAACCAGGTTCTATTGTGCATTACTTACAATAATTAATCAGTCATTGTATCTGTATGTGCTCCATCATTCAGATACAATGACTGATTCATTCTTGGAAGTACTGTACAATGAAACATGTATATTAAAGGAGTTTAAGAATGGATGCTTTACTGAGGAGAGGAAAAGCGACTTTCAGGCCACCCTGTACCTCCTGGTCCCCATTCTTTTTTTTTCTCCCTTTTCTCCAAACTGAATCTTCACTGAATACAAATGCTTCTTCCTTCTTTCTTTAAAAGCATTTTAAAATGTTTTGCTTTCCTTATTTCTCCATTAGGAGGACCCCAGGTGTTGTTCTTTTTCACCAGGATGTATTCGGCTTCTTCTTCACAAAGAATATTTTCCAAAAGTGTCTGTCAGCTCAGCACTTGGTCCACCAACTCTCCTGCCACATCTACAGCACTAGCTTTCCCCATGCCTTTAACAAAAATTCTTACTTCCCATGCCATGGTCTTTATCTCCGTTTGGCAAATTTGGGAATTTGGAATCAGCATCCATCCACTTCATGTCCCCTCTTTCTGCATCCCCCCCTCACCCCACCCCCTCAAAGCTTCATGACCTCCCCCCCCTACCCCACCACACTCTGAATCTACCCCACCACACTCTCAGAATACTTCCCCCTCATCCCATCCCCTCAAAGCCTCCCCTCACTCTGCCCCCACAAAGTCTCCTCCCACCCCATCCTGCATCCTCCCAACACTTTCTCCCCTGTCACTAAACGTGTGGACCTCAAACATCCGGGGTCTCCACTCCAACCTGACATCTATCAATCCAGGACATTGCTGATAAACAGGACATCATCTGTTTAACAGTATCCTTCCTCCTACAGAACATCCCTGACTTCTTAGTGTCTCTTGCCAGCTATTATCTCCTCCCAATTTGATAAGCCTGAACCATGCCCTGGCGCTAGAGTTGAACTTTACATCAATAACTTAATTTCATACTGATCTTGTACTGATTGTACACCTAACAATCCCCAGGAGTATCTTTGGCTGCAAATTCTCTTGCTCTCCCACCTCTTGTTTTTCTCCATGTTGTAGCATACCCCAAACAGTGATGACTCCTTCTACATCCCTCTCTCTTCGACAAAATGGACTAACTTTGAACCACTCCTCCCAACTCTCTCTCTTCATCATGTGTGGATCTTTTCAATTGTCACCATGCAAATTGGCTGGATGTTGGTACCTCTCTCACCAGCCATGGCACTTCAGCAAAGGATTTCTGTGACTCCATGGAGCTGACTCATTCTGTGAATTTTCCAATCTGGAGTTCTCCCAATTGCAAATCATCCCTTCTGGACTTGGTAATGATAAACTTCCCTGAAAACGTCTCCTGCTCTTCCTCTGCTGCAATTGGTTCATCTGATCATATTGTTGTGGTTGTGGAAATTCGCAAACCACCAATCAGGTCCCGTAGGTGAGATATCTCTGTAAGTACATGTGTATTTAGCCCAAACCCGTTGTATAGAGGGAATTTATGTGATCCATCCGGGCTGTGACGCTTTGAGTTAGCCATTTTTTCTGTTCTGTCTTTTATTTCAAACAAACAGCATCTCAACAACCATGCCATCCCCACCACAGCGCCAACCACACTACAACCACGCCACCTCCACCAACTATGCTACCACATCTTCGCCACTCGCCATTCAGCAGGCCCTGTGCGGTTACGATCTCCGGGCACAAACAGAAACCAACGGCTATGCTCGGGGGTTTTCCTGTCTGTTTTTCCCGTCGAGGTTCTCCGCGCTCGGTGTGGAGGAGGGGCGATGCAGGGGTCAAAGGTGAGAAAGGGTGGGGGCCTCTTTTTGGGGGAATAATTCCCTGGCTCCACGCCAAGACTGACTCCCCCGGCCCCCGCACAGTGCAGGGTGGAGGGAAAGCGAGAGGTCATGCCCCCCTTCGAGAGGATTCTCCAAGAAGCTCGAAGGGAGATGGGGCCGAAAACGGGGCGGAGCGAAGGGCGGAGCCCCGCGCTACAAAAGGCAGACGGGACGGACCTTGAGGGTTGTTGGGTTGGTTGGTCGAGAGTTGGAGTGAGTGGTTAGTCGAGGGTTGGTCTTCATGGTCATCTTCTGGCTCGAGTCGCGAGCTTGTGGTTCCTGCCTTGCTTCGTTGACCCGTGCGCGAAAACAGCGCCGAACGAACCCCGTCCGTTTCCCCAACACCCCGTCTGTACAGTCGAGCGGACCACACGAGCGACACGCGGTACGAGCTCGCGGAGCACGCCGGAGGGGCTCGGAGTTGCGGTCACAGAAGGAGGACTCGACGGGATCAGGGAAGTCGCGACTTCCATTTCTTTTGGGGTTTGGTGTAAACGTGTGTGTGTGGCGACAGTCTGGTGAAGTAAAACCGTTAAGTGTTGCCGTGTGCTCGCGTAGTTGGTCGTAGCTCTGCATTGTTGTTGTTGTTTTTTTCAAATTGCTTTATGTGCATTCTGTTTGGCTGTATATGTGTGCTCTCTGTGTGCCGCGGAATAAATGTGCATTATGTTGAACTGTTTTCCCGTTTCGCTTCATCTTTTCTTTAATTGAATCTCCATCTTGCTTCACGTAATGGGTTCATCGTGGGCTTAATACGCCTGATAATTAATCAGAACCGTCGAGGCCGACGATAACACCGCTCGGTTATCCGGATAGCATGGAACGGATCGCTTAAGCGGCCCGTGTCCGGAGTCGACCTGCGGCGAGGTGCGATCGCCCGGTCTACCAGCCGCGTGGGTACTTAGGTAGGTCGAGTTTGGCGAACAACCCTATCCCACGCGGGTGGCCGATTGGCACGATCGTGGTGAGGCTGAAAGGCCCACCTGTGACTGGCTCCCGGCGTTAGTCCGAGAGGGTCACGACAGAATTGTACGTCCGGTGGGCGACGTGCCGCGATTCGAGTCACGTGGCCGTTCGCATGCTGGCGGGCGCGAATTCGCAACAATATGCTTGTGAGAGTCAACATCACTCTGGCTAATCTCAGAGGGCTGTCTCAACTGTCATTTCACTCAAATAGAATGGCAGGGACTGCAAGTAGCCAACTCAGTTCAGAACTGGTCTTCTATATCTACTGCTTCTGATATTAACTCAACCTGGAAATTACTCCACAGAAACCCACTCTCTTTTCTGCACAAATTCATCCCATCTCATCTTCAGTTATCCTACCATTCATCCCACCAATGGAACACTGAATCCTGTGGTGAGGCAGTTGCTCGAAAGCAACTCGCCTTCTCTTCCTAGAAAGCACACCCGACCAAAGGAAATCTCAGCTCATTCCTCATGGCCTGCAACAAGTGTCCACTCATAGGAGAGCCAGAAAAAAACATCTGTCTAACTTCAAGATTGAACTTTCAAACTTGCCTCCCTACTCTAAAACCTGGTGGCACCTTGTTAAGTCTGTCTGTGGAATATGCTCCCCTTCCATCCCTTCCCTCTCTACAAATGGCATCATAGCTGACTACTCATTGGAAGGTCGAATACCTCAATTCTGTGTTCCCTACCAAATCTTGTGTCCCTAACTCATTGCTCTCTGGACTCAACCTACCCAGTCATACACAATTATTCCTGAACTCTATGTCTTTTGAACCTAAGAAGGTGGGGAAGTTTCTGGCAATTCTCGACTGATTCTGTGACTGGACAGGATGGCATCAGCTCACGTATCCTAAAAAATCTGCTCTGCTATTCTTGCAACATCCTCTTTCTGCTATTTTCACCTTATCATTAGCCATAGGACATCTTTAATCTCCTTGGAAATCAGCCACAGCCAACATCACTGCATTACGTAAACTAGACCAGCACTCAGTCGAGCACGTACCTCTGCCAGGCTGAACAGTTTACATTTTGTATCCCACTGATGGATCGGATCTGCATCCGGACCTGAACCAAAATCGAATGGGCTAGTTTTTGTCACCGACTCAACTCATCCACATAGTTTTGTCATAAGTTGTTAACTGCTTTTTGAAATATCATGCAATATGTCGTTTTGGCTCCATCTCTCAATGGTGAAGAATCACTTTAAAAAATTTAAAATTCTAGCATCCTGATCCAGATCTTCACCAAAATATTGTTACGGTTCTGCAAAACCGCATGCCTCAAAAGCAATGGCTCACAACATACAGTGATCCCCAGACAGTTTTGTTAGTCTCCATGCAGTTAGAACTTCCCCTCATGTCTTGTGGGTTAATGGGATGAAGTGCGTTGCGTGGGTCTAATAGCTAGGTCTATGAACTATATCTCTATCTTCTATTCTGATTTCTATTCCAACCCTTTCCTTTTAGCCATGGTACAAATCAAGTAAGCAAGCAAACACACCACAATATGAATAGCAAACACACCATGTAGCCTCCCCTGGCTGAGAATCAACATAAGCACAAACACACTATACAGCACGTTCATGGCACGCCATTTCATTCAAACCTGTGTGTGAATTTCCAATGACATCTCACCTTGCTCAACCCTCGCTCACCAAAAATTCACCACTTCAACCACCAACACTTCCCACACATGGGAAAAATATTCCCGTACCCCGTCGTACCTCTGCATCTCTACAATTCGCTACTAAACAGAGTCATGCTGCATAACCGAGGCTGTACTCGGACCACGTGGCGCGAGGACAAGCAACGGACGTTAATAGCACCAACCGCATCTTGCCGGGAATGTCCCGGGTGAGCACGTGGGATTGATATGACCCTCGCCCAGTCGCCAGAACATGGCAAGACGGACGGCGAGGAGGGGTCGTGGGAAGGGCGATTCGGGAGTTTGGTACGGGCCCGGGTGTTATGTGCATTTTGGCTCATGAGAGGGGTGGCATGGGTGGTGGGTGTGCATTGCTATTTGGCATTCAGACTGCACTTGGAGCACGTTCAGGGCCAGGTTGCCGGCTTACACACGATGTTGAGTCAGGGCCATGTCACACTGGATGTGCGAATGAGACCGCTTCCGGCCCCAGGAGCCTAGTAGGGTGTGGCTAGGGCCGCTGTGGCCCAATAGAGAAGCAGCATTCGGGTCACAGCGTGTCTCTTCGGGTCGTCACCCCTCCCTTCGCCCAGAGCTCATAAAAGGAGGAGCGTGCAACCGCTCGACCTCTTCTTTGCCTCTCTTCTTCGCCACCTTCTCTGCTCGTCTCGGCTCATCGTTTCCTCTGCCCTTCGCTGGATCTTCACTCGTGGTTGGTGTGTGACTGAGACGTGCTTATTCCTGAGGACCAGAGCAGACGTTGCCAAGAGCTCCGGCAAAGTGACTAATCTGGAGACAAGCCGCTAGGCGACGAGGGATTCGCTAGGATCGAAGCGCTGGATACGATGCTTTTCATTCTGACCGATCCACCGACAAAGATTCATTGCCAAGATGTATTGGTTCACATACAATTGTTCCTCTGCCTGGCAAGATTTTTCCTATTGCGTATTTTGCCAACTGGCACTCCTCATAAAAAATGACGGTAAATAGACACCCTATTTTTGAAGGACTACCATTTGAAAAATAATCAGTTTGCTGGTTTGTGCTGTGGAGCCTCGCGTTGCACACACACACACACACACACACACACACACACACACACACACACACACACACACACACACACACACACACACACACACACACACACACACACACACGGAAAACCCGACAATAAGGGATATCTAGCGTATATAGCGAATCCAATAATGCGCCAACTCTCGAGGTGGGAACGCTCCAGCGAAACATCCCACAGAGGTACACGCTACATTAGCAGACCTATGCATGACGAGGTTAGGGATCTGTTGCCTCATGCATCTTCTCTCCTCTCTTTCCACCCCTCTATCTCGTACCCTTTGGGCGCACAAAAGAGCATTATTTTTTATTCGCAATCACATTTTCCTCTGGCACGATACTGCACCCCCCATATTGCACTCCACCACATGTGCCACTCCCACACCTTAAACACCAGTGTTCCTCCCCCCCCTCCCCACCTCCCCCGAAGTGTACTGGGTTGCATTGGTCAGCCGACAGCACCAGGTATTGCGAGGCCCTTAGTCCTCATCTGCTCTTTCTTTCTGGCTATCTAATCTTCCTCGTGTGTGTCTGTGTGTATTTGTATGTGTTGGTGCCTGTCGTAGCATAAGTTAAGATTGTAGAAGTGATAATGGGATAAGTCTGTTCTTTGTCTGCTTTTGTAAATTGCTTGCCTTTTGTCACACCCCACAAATTCCTTGCTCTCCCTGCTATACATACCAATAAACCCAATTTACTTTACCACATACTGTACCTTTCCTCGCTTGAGTGTAAATAAATGCTTGTATAGAAATGTTCCCAGCTCGTTTTCGTCTTTTCCTTCATTGGTCCATCATGGTTCGTATTCCAGCTTCGCCAGGATGTTAATCCCCAACAATCTGTTTTTCTAGCTGGTACGTCCTTGGACAGTTATGCTCGGCTGCATCTGATCTGGTAAGGTGATCCGGTTTGAACAAGGCGTACCGAAGGCATGTCCCCTGGTAATTAGATCACATGACCATTAGGTAAACGGTATTTATTAGATGGAGGAGCCTACGTCACGTAGTTCTACCTGAACGTAGTTCACGGTCGATTCACGAAGTTATTTGTGTGTGACGGCCTGCGATTCCGGAGAGTCTGGTGGGAACCCGAGGTAGCTTCCCCCTCTCGTGATCTTCTCGCCCCCGACCCCCGGGTCCACAACAATATAATCAATTCGTCCTTATCACACACCCAACCTGTTCACAAATTTCGTCTGAATCCGTCCACAACTTTTTGATATATCTTGCTCAAAGCCAAACAGCCAGGCAGAAAAAGCCTGGTGTTGGCTTAACGGTTAAGGTGTGTGGAAGAAATAAACTCAGTTTTCACTCAGGTTCAGCATACAAAGGAGAATATTACGTACGTGCGCACATACATGAGAAATCTTCATCAATGAAACTCTTAAGGAAAATCCCCTCAGCCAAGTCTTATATATCGAGTGGGGGAAATGATTGAACAAGCAGTGTAAAAGGGAAATAGTCTTTCATCTGGAAAGAGTAACTATTCCTATAGTTTAAAATCAAAATAACTACTTTCTGCGACTGGGAAAGGGTTGGAACAGTCCAAACAATATTGGTTCCAGTAGGGAAGGCACAAGTTCAGCCAATTAGAGAAGAGCACAGCAACCCTTAAAAGTCCCACAGGGTTTAGAGGTACAGACAGTTCCACAGATCAATGGAGTGAATCATTACTTCGGTATGTTCTCAACATTGACAAAGAACAACATTACATTGACTGGCACTGCTCACAGGACCTCGGCAGCTTTTGCAATGTGTAAATACAAAAGCCATGCATTGTATTCGTGAAATTTGTGAACTGAATAAGAAATATCTAAAGTTATGTTCAATCATGTACTAATTGATATTCTTCAGTCTTCCTGAAACTTATGCAATATTTCCCAGTTGTTACATCGTTTTAATTAAAAATTACAAATCGATATCAACTGATGTATGTTTTACAGAAAGCAAATGTAACAGAATACATGGATAACGAGAAGAGCACGCGGTAGAGCACATACCTCCATATATATATATATATATATATATATATATATATATATATATATATATATATATATATATATATATATATATATATATATATATATATGTTTTTCCTTCTGTATCTATCCTGTCCACCCCCATTTGTTTCCACCCCATAAACAGTGTCCAAGTCTTTCTCTATTTTGTCCTTCAACTCTGCTGTTTTTATCCCCCCCCCCCCTGCTCTTTCTTTCTCTGCTGTTCCTTATGTCCTGTTGCATCCTGATTTGTTTAGTGTTCTATCTCTTCCACGAGTCTTGACTGCATACAAAAAAAATGTCATACGTTGGCAACCATTGTACAGGCTTCATGGAGTGAATGGTCTCTTTCTGTTCTGAATCTCTTGGAAGGTAAGTCATTTATTATATATTGTTACGGTTGTGGAAATTCACAGAACACCATTCAGGTTCCCCAGAGGTCAGTTATTTCGGTAAGTGTGTGTTACAGGTTAGAATTCCGCACCGATGTATAAAGGGGATTATTCGTGTGTTGCGCTGTGCATCTTTGAGTTAGCCGTTATTCTGTTCTATCTTTTATTTCAAACAAACAGTATCTCTTCAACGACACCACTACAACCACGCCACCTCCACCACCACAACAGCATCTCAGCAACCACGCCATCCCCACCACAGCGCCAACCACGACATCTCAACAACCACGTCATCTCCACAAACACCACCATAGGAGCCACATTCTCCAGAAGGACGACCCTCCTCTACAAACAAAGAGAACAACTCGACAATTCCCTCCCCGATATTCTGGAATGGGTAAACAGAAGTAACGGTTGGGGCAGGTCCCTCAGAACGGCATAATAAAAAGAATGACGGTTATCATACCAAAAGAGCCAAGCCGAACTCTCCTGGAATTTTCCCATGCGTGCCGAGAAGGGAGGGGCGAATGCCCCGGGGCGATAAAAAGGCGCATTTCGATGGCGAAACAGTCTCTCCTTGGTCTCCTTGGCGAGTTGGAGGTGCCGTTGGAGTCGAGAGTTGAGTTGGATGCTGGTGGAGTCCAGTCGAGTGCGGGCAGAGACATCGAGGGTCGCCCAGCGAGTCAACAAGAGGGTGGCAGGTAGCCTGCTCGGTCTCTCGGAGCCCCCGCGGTCATCCCGGCTCCGAGCAATCATAAAGGCTTACGAGCCCGGAGCTTTTCTTTCTTTCTTTCTTGGGGTTTTTGCATGAAAGTCTGTGGTGCCTTGTCTACTAAGTAGTGAACTGACTAAGTGCATGTAGATAATAAATATACATCGGCTGTAGGTCTTTTTGCTTGTGTCTTGTCCCCTACCCCCATTCATTGCCTTGCTTGCATATGTGCAATTGGAAATAAATATTCCCCTTTGTTGAATATTCACCTGCTCGTTGCATCCCTTCCTCCATTGAACTGCTATAATTGCGTTCGGAATATTAGCTGGTTTTTAACACCGATAAGATAATCAGGTCCGACGGGGCCTGGTGATATAAAACCGCTCGGCAATTGCAAACGGAACGAGCTGCTTAAAGCGGCTCGTTTTCGTGCAGGCTCCGTTGAGGTGTCGATCCCCGGCATTTCTGTCTGTGCGAATAATTAGGTACATCAACAATTCGGCAATCAACCTTGTAGCGCGTGGACAGAATAGTTGGCTGATCTATGGTGTGGTTAACAACACCTGTAGCTGGGTTTCGGCGTTGATCCGAAAAGCTGCGACTGGATTGCCACGTTCGGTGGGCGCGCGCCGCCGCAAATTGGGCTGAGGCGGTCATCCGCACGCCGGAGTGGCAAGAATCCACAACAATATTGTGAACCATTGTGTCTGTCCGTGCCTTCGTCTGTCTCCCTTTTATGGCGGCTGTATCCCCCACTGCATTTGAAAAGCTCAACATTCACTTTTGAAATAATGGGAGAACAAACATAAGTAATGTTGATGCTAAATTTTATTTCACAACCAGGATATTTTGCACTCTTATTCGACAAATCCAACCTCCACCACCAGATGTTGCACCACCATTTTACGGTGGGTGGTATATGTAGCTCAGAGCTTTGGCTCTGAGTGAAACCAAGAGTGCAACAAAATTAACCTTTATAAAGTCCATGAAATATTATTTAAACTAGTATAAAAGCCCGTCAAAAATGACAGGTTGGAATTATTTTATTCGAAATATTCAGAGAATGGAAGATATGATGTTTTGTAGCAAGAAACAGCGTTATTTGAAAACACTACATGAACAAATGTTTCCATATTTTCTTTATCTTCTGGGACCTTTCATTTCAAGGGTACAGTCTTATGAGCATGCCGAAGCCTGAAGCCTCGGCCTAGCAGCAGGTGTGCTTAAATCTTCTTTGTTAGATATCCTACAGAGGGATGTAAATGAACACTCACTTTACTCTGCGCACATTACACATCACGTGCAGCAAATTTCACCTTTCACCTGGCCTTGTATTTTAAAAAAACGTTTCTGTACACCACCATTGAGGCCCAGTTACAAGTTACCTTCTACATTTCCAAAATAAGAGACGTAATTACTCTTTAATGGAAAACGTTTTTTTGAGATTTTTTTTAACCTGAAAAAATAGATGGTAGTGAGCACACAGTCGTGTTAAAAGATTGGCCTTTAAAAGCCTTCTTAAATCGTCCTTTTGAAGGGGGGAAGACGTCACACAAACAAATACGCAAACACACATTGTGTTTTATATGGTATATTGATAAATTAACTTAAACTTTTAATTTGTAGTTAATTTATCAATTCACCATCACTGGGGACGGACACTTTGGCAAGCTTTTCTCGTTACTGGGGACGAGTACTCTTCCTCCTGTACTGTGATGCAAAGATTAACTGATTAGATTTTGGGTTTAAAAGGTCCATGGTCTGGTGACCTTTAATTGAAAATCTTTGTTACCACAATAACTTGTTAACCGCAAAAGAGATTCCAACCAAACTTGGCACATGTATCGACTGTAATCCAAATATGAACTGATTATATTTTGGGTTCACAAGGTCAAGGGGCATATGCTATTTAAATGAAAATCATTTTGTCACCGTAATAACTCGTGAACCACTGAAGGATAACAACCAAAGTTGGCACAAATATGGACTGCAGTACAAGGATGAAACTGAATGGATTCAATTTTGAGTGCAACATGTCAAAGGTCATGTGCCCTTTTACAATCATTGTGCAGACAATAACTCGAGTTTGAAGCATGTGTTGTTCTCTCTCTTCTAGTTATATAATTCCATCAAGTCATGGCTCACTTGTGACATCCGTGATCAGATTTCTCCAAACATCTCATCCTGCACTGCTTGCCAAAGTTTTGACAGAGACAACTTGGTTACAGTCTTTACCCCTGCATACAAGGTTTGCCTGTTCCTCCTCTTCCCTGAACCATATCCGCATCATGGTTGATTTCTCCAGACTTTCTTTTTTTCTGCATACCTTATGTGTTCACACAATGACAGTTTATCTCTCTTCTACTTATCTCTGTTTCTCTGGTGCTGTCTCTCTCATGTGACCTTTAATTGAGATCAAACATAGCAGTGGGTTGATGTCTAACGTGGGCGAAGGCATATCCATCAACACATTTGTGTCAAATTATATTTTATAATTGCTTATTCCCTGCGTTGCACCTATTTTCTGCATTGGAAATAAATGATATCACTGCATGCAGATGAAACTTTACACTTGGTGACTAATTGACGTAATTTGCTATTTAACCTATTTATCTCTGAAAATTAATGAAACTTAAAGGTCCGATAATAGCTTAAGGGTTAAGCTGGCTGGCTTTTGATTCTAGGGTCTTGAGTTCAAGATCCTGTCAGGCCATTGAATTAACACGAGGTCGGGTTGACTCAGCCTGCCATCCTTCCGAAGGTTGGCAAAATGAGTACCAACTGACTGTTATCAGGAGCAGTGCATCAGCAGCACAGCTGCCCTTCCAGAAAATGATGCAGCCAAGCAGCCACAGGCTCCATCCAAATAAATAAATAATGAACATTAACATGACCAAACTCCATTTGATATATATAGTGTTGGATGTGGGTGTTATACACTCATACATCAGAAAAACAAGCATTGTTTCTAAGACCCAGTAAAAAAAAAAAAGGATCATGATTGGAAATAGTAGACAGTACCATTGAGAGACAACAAACAATGCCTTGGTGGTGTAATCTGCAGTGGAGTTAATCAGCTCTGCAGAGTGGTAGATTGATGTGCTGCTCTTCGCTCTGCTGCATAACACAAGAGGAAGACCTTGTGCAGGTGCTCCAAAGGCTCCGGTGGGTTTCCCTGTGAGGCAGATGAATGATGTGTCAAGATGGGCCATGGCAGGCACTCTGCCTGTCTGTTTGTGCAGGATATGTTATTTCAATGGGTTCTGCGAGCTGGCTTCATTGACTATAGCCACCGGGCTTCTCATGCAGCACAGTTGCAGATCAACAAGAGTTCTGCACAGTTGTTGTTATTGTTTTTGTTGTGGTTCTTGTTGGGGGTCGATTTTTGAAATGTGCACCCATTGGTTGGACAGCTACCAGACCACACCCACATTTGTCACTTGACTCCACCCACATTTGTCACTTGACTCTTCCCACCATGACACCCAGATGAAATATTGTGGCCGCCATCTTGGTTTTCTGGTGAGCTTCAGACATCAGGCCTGTTCGGCCTTTTCTGATTATACACTGCTCAGGTTTGTTCTTTTACATCGCAGATTGTGACCACAGAGTGGTCATTTCTCACTTGTTATTCTTCTTCTTTATTATTAGCTTTCCTGGCCCGTAGTTCTGGAGAGCTTATGGGATGGCGCATTGTCCGTCTGTCAGTCTGTCCGTCCGTAAACACTTGCAACTTCTTGTCTTAAACTGCTGATTTTCTGATATTGTGACCAAACTTGGCTGAAATGATAGTTGGTATGTTGTAACTCAAGTTTGTTCATGGCATAAAAAAAAAAAAATTTCGTGGAGGTTCGTGGAGGAGGTAAATAGGTTCATGGAGGCGGTAGAACATAGAATGGATCAGGATATTACAAAACAAAAGGAATCACAGAAAGAGAGGGGGAAATGACAACAGAAGGGTTGAGGGACAAAATAGAGGGAGACGGAGAAGTAATGTGTGTGTGGAGGAATGAGGGGTAGGGGAGGACGCAGGAGATGGACGAGGTGGATACAGAAGTAAACTCTCAGGAAGGAAAACTGGAAACTTGGAATGAAGTGGGTTGAGGATGGATTAACAGTGGTAAAAATGATCATGGTTTTGGATGGGGCATGATCTGAGATTACAGTAAACAGCTGTGCTGAAGACTTGGAGGGAAGATTGAGATTTTAGGGAATGTTAAAGTTGGTTTCACAGACTGGGAAAAAAGAAAAGAGGAACAAATCAATGGAGTTGAGCAGTGATCCTGGATTTTGGAGTTTCACCAGAAGGGGGTTGATGGTGGACTATGTGTTCCCTGCAGAAATATGGGGAGATGGAGTGGAAAGTGGTGTGGGGGGCGGGGGGGGTGTACAGATCACGGAGACAGCAGAGGATGCAAGACCCAGAAAGGGCATGTTTGAAGATATAGAGTCCACCAACTTGTCTAACATGTGAAAGTTATAGGCTCATAAACTCAGCTTCATTGCGGGAGATTCAAATTCTGTTTGAAGGCCTTGGTTTCCATAGTGTTAAGCTGAGCAATGTCCCAAAGGGAAGAACAATGCTTCATCAAGCTATGAATGAAGACCTTGAAGGTGGATGAGAGTTCAGTTGTGCCAATGATAGATTGCATGATGGAGGATGCCCAGTCGTCGACTGGCTTTAAGGCCGACTTCATGAAGTTTCGTTTGGCCAAGTAAGATCATGGCTGATAGTGAGACTCAAAAGATTGAGTGACTGAACTTTCTCAAGAGAGGAGATGAGAGATTATTGAACTTGTACCATTAAATGATGTGTTGTTTATACAATCGATCACATTGGCTTAAGCAAGAACATTTCAGACAATAAAATAACTAGTGTTGTTCGTGAAGGCCAGCATCGGTCTGTGTTGGCAGACAGGTGGAACAATGGATGACAACAGAATGTTGATCAAAGCATTCTAACCATCGTGGGAAGCAACGAGAAGCTATGCCAACCGTCGTGGGAATAAATGAGAAACGAGAATACCCGTCATCTTCTTGTACTCCAGAAATGTGCAACACCTGAACAGTCAGCTTCTCCTTGCTTCCAGCGGCGGCTGTTTTACTTCGATCAACGTTCTGTTGATTTCAGCCATTTCAAACGTGGTTTTGTGGGGAGATTAAATAGTTGGCCTTACTTTGGTTAGTGATAAAACTACGTATGCTAATGTAATTGTTCACTCATAACAAAATTAGGAGGTGGGGGTGGTGGTGGGGGTGATGATTATCAGGATGCAGAGAAAGAAAATTTAATTTATGGCTTTTATGCAAATTAGTTTATTTAGTGATGTAAATAATCTGAGTGGGTATGAAATGTAACCGTAAAGTGCATTGCTGCTTTGTGTATTGTGCATGCACTTTCCGCTTGATTAAACCAAGTAATCATGGATATTATTGTGTGCTTTGACATCATTGGCTTGCTATCTGTCGTGTCACCTGTGTTTTTCAGCCTAATGAAGCAATTAGCAAAACTGCAAGCAACCAGGGCAGATAAAAAGGGGTTGGGGTTGGGGTAGGGAGGGGAAAGTACGACAACACTCGTCCCGGCACATAGAACAGAAACAACAACCCACTACAACTTCTCATTCGGTCTAATTAAACACGCTGGCAACCTCACTCCGCAGACTTGCTGGAAGGAACACACCTCATGGTCTTCCATTAATGTGCACACGAGGGGCTGAAATGAAATCTGTTAAATGCCAAGTTACCACGTTTTGAAATCCAGTTATTAATTGCTGGGATGTTGTTTGAAAGGTCTTCATTGATGTATGTTGGACCATAATGAAAATGTAAAAGTACTTTGGTGTTCCACTTCATTTGATAATCACCTGCATTTGGCAGTGGTTTGTTTTTGCAGGGCAGGAGAGCTCTCATAACTGTGATTGGAGAGAATGTGGTGGGAAATCGACACACATTTGTGAAACATAACAACACAAAACCGCATGAAATTTGGCAACATTGTAGGAGGGCCATACCCAAAGGCATGTGACCATGTTTGATCAAAAAATTATCACCACTATCAAATGTACCTGTGTGACATACATGAGATAAGAATGGAGTAGGAAGAGAAAGGGATAATGTAATGGGGTCTGAGGCCTCAGTCACTTGGGTTAAGCCCATAATAACCCAAACTGTAGAATTAGAGCAGGGGTTTTCTTAAATTTTTCTTTTTTTACCCCAATTACCCCGATGGTGGGGGAAAAAGACTCTCTACACACACTCACTTAAACACTCAATGATTTTAGTGCAAACAAAATAAATTGACACAAAACCAATGTAAAGCCCTGATGCCAGACATGTGACAAACATGCAATGTGTAATACTGAACATGAACCAAAAATCTTCACTAGTGCTGCTGCTAACAAATCTAGTAATGAGAGGATGGATTGAAGCAAATTGAAAAAAATAAATTGCAAGCAAGAAGGGAATAAAATAATTGGTAAATAATGAGTCGGTGATCGTTTGCATCAAGGCTTCCCCTGCTTGTTCAACCCTCCATGTGACTTGTTCCCTCTGGCAATTCAGGCCAGTCAGCTCGTTGACTGACTGTCAGGCACGTGCACTGCGAGATGAAGATGCAGTACATGCATTGCAAGCAAGGGTGAAAGCACGATCAGACAGGGGTGAAGGTGTGATGAATGAGCCAGCACACAAACTCACCATCTCTTTGCTCCCTCACCAACTGACTGTCTGTCAAACTATCTATAGACACAACAAATTCACAGGACCCTCCAAACTGTCGCAGTTCCCTCTGGCACTATAGCTGGGAGAAGGGGGAGAAAAGTCCATGCTCCTTTACATAGTAAGGTCTGTCCACCAAAAACGTGGTACCTTATGTCCTGATGGTGGACAGGGAACTAGAGCCTTCTAAATGAAAATGGTAAGTCAGTGGAGATGAGTGGAATGCATGGAATGAAGACATCCTGTCCTGCTGCATGGGCAGCATGGCCAGTCATGATTGTGCCTTCAATGACATGTGGCATAAGCTTCTTGACAGCCAAACGTGTTCCATTGCAGAGTGTTGGTGGGTCCAGATTCCTGAGAAGCATAATGGGTGCACCAATCTTGAGCTCCAGATTGTGGGAAGGCACACCTGGTGGTTCCAGAGAGTTAAGAAACACTGTGGGGTAGGTGGACTGCTTCATTTTTGTCTGGTACAGTGTCAACCGACTTGTACATTTTCACAGTGCCAGGTAACTGTGTACGAAGGCCTCTGTTTGTGGAATTGGCTGCATCATTATTGGTGCCAAGATGACTCTTTGGCATGGCTACTTGTGGTCATGGAAGTTATGTGCAACATTTGGAAATACTGCATCTTCTCGTTGTTGAAGTGTTGCAACTGTTTTCCCAATGTTGTTCATCGAGATAGTTCCATGTTGATTTTCAGATGCCATGGCTCCATTTCCCAGTTTGAGCAGGCTTGCAGCAAACCCCACAGCTGATGAATCACCTGTTAGAAGCACTCGCATGTTGGTTATAAGGCTAAGTCACTGAACGTTGTTCCAAATGTATGAGGCTTTGAGGCAGGTCTGCAGTTCATCAGCTTTGGTTCCATGTGGAATGAATGGCAGCATCTGTCAAAAATTCCCAGCCAACACCAGAGTCACTCCACCCATTCTTCTGTCATTATGTTGAAGATCTTGCATGGTGCAATCAAGAGCCTCCAAGGCAGCTCTGTGAGACATTGTACATTCGTCCCAGACATTGAGCTGGCATTCCTGCAGGAGCTTTGCTTTGTCAGTATCCCTGCCAATGTTGCAGGTTGGTGCCTCCATACTTGCCAGATTTAAGGGTAACTTGAAGACTGAGTGAGCTGTTCTTCCTCCTGTCAACAATGTGGCAGCAATGCCTGATGATGCCACTGCAAGGGCAGTCATGTTTCCCTGTCAGATTTTTGCCAAAAGAAGATTGATGAGAAAACTTTTGCCAGTTCCACCGGGAGCATCCAGAAAGAAAGTGCCACCACTCCCATTGAAAACTGCTTGTGTAATCTTATCAAAGGTTTCTCTTTGGTCTGGAACCAGACATGGCTCATTGTCTTGTCCGTATTCAGCAAGCTGTTTCATGTCGTAGTTGGTCTCTCTCAAAATTTCATTTGTGAGCTCTTTGTCATTGTGGCGTTGAGGGTCAGAAAAGCCAAAAGTTTTGAGGTCAGAGCCACCCAAAGCCTTGATCTTGTCTTCAATGATAACGAGAGCTTGATTGAAGAGGGCATCACTGCAGTCCAGTTCCAGGTTAGGATTTTGTACTTGTGTGTGATGTAAAATGTCCTCTGCCAGATTCACCTTGTGGTTGTCCCATAGTTGTTGAGGATTTGACATGGCACATGTCTGCAACATGATGGCAAATAGATTTCACAGCATCCATGGTGATCGATTTGCAGCTGCCTCGTCCAATGTGCTGTTCCGTTGTGTATCATCCTCCAGGAGTCCTCTGAGCTGACAAGCCTGTTTGTAAGTTTCACAAATTGTGGCATCCACTGTTTGCAAGTCCTCAAATAATGTTGGACTTTTGACCTCATGCAGAAGCAGTCTCAGGTAAAAGCATTCAAAATTATTTGGATGGACAGTTTACATACTGCCAAGTAATTAACTGGCTTTGATGTCTGGTTGGTCTGCTTTGTGGTGAGCCCACCTCTTGCTGCCAACATTCCATGCGTAGTACTTGGGTATCTGATGATACAACAGCGTCTTAGCAAATTCATCATCCTGGCAGACATTGAAGAAAGCAGTGAGAGTTGTGTCGTTTGGGACTTGGGCGCGCTCACATACATTCTCCTCAGTGAAGTACACTCTGGCCATTGTCAAGTTTATGTATGTATATGTTTATATATGTATATGTTTTTATATATATGTTTATATATATATATATATATATATATATATATATATATATATATATATATATATATATATATATATATATATATATATATATATGTGAGAGAGGTTGGGGGAAGGAAGGTAGCTGGGAGAATGTTATCTCTATAAACACACACACACACACACACACACACACACACACACACACACACACACACACACACACACACACACACACACACACACACACACACACACACCCGATATCGGCAATTTTTCGTTTATCAGCATCAGCTGATTTGAATCAGTGTGATGACGACAGCATGTACTATATGCAACCGAAAAACCTAAAGTAGCTTTCACCGTTGTTTTGTTGGAATTTCAACAAACAACCTAAAAAAAACAACATTGCATTTATGTAAATGTTTCAGGGAGATGTGCATAAGCATTAATATCTATTGTGGAAGAAAAATAATTATATTCATGTTTTTTCAATTATATTCACTTGTTGCTGTTACTTTATAAATTTAATTTTTGTACAGTAGTCAAATTGGCTGTCAGTGATGTTTCCCTTTTCCCGACAGTCTTTTGACCTACATCGACATAAATGAATGTCTTACTATGAAAAAGGTTCTTGCTCGCTGCATAGAAACGGGCTGACCTGGTTGATAACACTGCAACCTTTCGCCTTGTGCATGTCAGCTCATCCCGTAGTTGAATTGCCAAATGTCTCACCCTCCCATTTTTTGGATGTCAAATGAGTATAATAGGGATTGCTTTGGGATTCTAGTTAGTGAAGTTCATTTGAATGCTTCAGTGAATCATTGAATGTTCTTCCTCCATATATACAAAATTAAAGATTTTCTTTTGTATGCTGATCCATCGTGTGGAAATGGAGTTCTTTTCCACCACACTATAAACAGCTGCCAATCGTCATGTGATGACAAAAAACAAATTGGCTCTTTGCAAAACAGATGCCGCGTTAGGTCAGGAATACTTGTGAGACGGATGCCCTTTGGGCAGTACATTAAGCATACAAAGTTGGCCAATGCATCCTTCACCTCCTGTGTTAGGTCGCCTTCTTCTGTCAGTTTCATCAGTGCTGAGATGATGTCCCTGTCAACCTCCATGTACTGTTGAAACCATTTGGTTTTGCCTACTCCAGAGAATCGTCCAACATTGTCTGCTCCAGTGAAAGTGTGGAATACCGGTAACACTACTGCCTTGTCTCATCCCAGCGCACTCCAGATTGGCTCAATATCCAAAGTACCTGATACCATACATATCGCAGTGTGTTTGCAGAGCTTGTCATAGTGTGCAACAGCCAGAACCAAGACATTGGTATCTGTGGTGAAGAAGACCATCCGTGCTTCAGGACAGCACTGTGATGCAGCTGCTGCTAAGCAGATCATCAATGTATCAGCCTCCTCATTGTTGTTATCTTCAAATTGCATGTCGCGGTTGCTTATTGTGCAGCCTGATGCTGATGTGATGACTAACTTTTGGGAGTTTGCGTTATTCTTATGTACTGCTTGTGCAAGGTATTCAGTGAAATCGGCTTTCATCTTTTCATGAGATAGGAAGCATCCCATTGGTATGTGTTTAATGTTTCTGTCGTCATCAGCAATCTGGTGCTGAATGGGATGTTCGCCTTGTTGTCCTTTCTCCCTTGTTTTCTGCTTCAACGAGTCAGCTTTGTAGGTGTCAAAGACCTGAATAACCTCGTAAAAATCTGCTGTCAACACCTCCACAAACCTGATGGGACCAGACTAGAGGCCGGCCAGCTTCACATGCCGGCCTGCTTGTGCTGCAGTTCCTGGTCCGCATTGCCTTGCCTTGCCATGTCTGATTTGCCTGCCTTTGCCATAACCTCATGCCTGCTACCCCTTTTGCATTTGCCCCTGTGTTCACCATCACCATGTGTGCCAGGATCTCCTTCAGTGTGTGTTGCAAGGACTCCCCTGCAGGCAGCCACTCCACAAAGACTGCGTTTGTGCAGCCCATGCATCCATTCTCTTTTTGAGTTCATTCCTGCACCAATGACTTTGGTTGTGACTTTTTTCTTCCACAGATCACTGGTCCTGGGCCATGGTTAGTGTAAATAGTAGGTAAAATTGTAAATAAGTTTGACCCACCTGTCGTTTGTCTTAGCGCCGGCAATTGTAGTTAAGTTTTCCGTGTGAGTCTGTTAGTTAGTTATGCAGCACATTAGGTTATTTATTTTTGGGACATGTATAAAAAAATGTCTTACTCAGGGATCCGAAGGTAAAACGTACTCGGGGAAAACTTACACATGCTGGTCACAAGAAAATTTGACGACTCGGGGCGAGTCTGCAAAAAGGGGAGGGGGTAGTGTTACGAATTTGGAAGCCTTGTGCGCACAGACAGACAGCCGTCCCCGTAGCTTAGTTATTTCGATAAGTATGTGTTTCTAGTTAGAATCCATCCCCAAGTCTAGTGGGAATTGGATGTTCATGCGCTGCAGAGTTATTTTGATAGTTAGAATTTTTTTACTACAACAACAACGCCAACAACAACACTGCTCGAGGAATTGTCCGCGCTGTTCGCGTGCTCACAAAGCGTTTCGTTCTGGCCTGGCATCAAATGAGAGAACGCGCCATTTTTCGGCCAATGGGTGACGAGCGGATCAGAGCCAGGGCAGTCCTTTGCAAGAAGGCGGAGCCGTGACACGCAGTCTGCCCAATAAGAGCAGGCCATGCATGAGTGGACCACATCCGAGAAGGACGATGCAAGAAAGGAGAACAAATAATCGTGCCCAGTCTGCTCGAGCACTGGTTTTGGTTCTCTGGTCTGCTCGATTACTGGTTTGGTTCTCTGGTCTGCTCGGCGCTGGCCTGGTCGCATCTTGCTCGACACTGGTCTGGCCTCATCTTGTCACTGGCGCTGGTCTGCGTCTGGCTGCCCTGGTCCGTCTTCTGGAGACTGGAGCTCCGGGAAGGGGTGGACATCCAGCCGCGTGCTCGCGGCCAGGTAGCCAGCTGTCCTGACTCCCAGCCAAACTATCCTCCATGGCTGGAGAGCCGAATAAAGACCATTTTGGTCCATTTCTTTTGGGTGTGCGTCTGTGTGTGGGCCTGTCTTTAAGTAGCAACTGGTTAAGTGCTTTTGCTATACATTATTTGCATCCTTTATAGTAGGTTTAACTCTGCCCTTTATGTGTTCCTTCCCCACCTATTGTAAATAAATATCCATTTGTTGAATGTTTAAGCTCGTTTCTGTCCTTCCTTTCATTGGCT
Source organism: Eptatretus burgeri (assembly GCF_056783735.1). Taxonomy (NCBI): domain Eukaryota; kingdom Metazoa; phylum Chordata; class Myxini; order Myxiniformes; family Myxinidae; genus Eptatretus; species Eptatretus burgeri. Next base: position 2,541,167 of record NC_140978.1, read on the forward strand.
TAGCACGGTGCATGTTGGGTGATTAAAAGGGCCATTGCTGCAGTAGTCATGCATTTGGACCGACGGGACCTCGGTAATCATCCGCTCAGGTTACGCACGTGTCGAGCACGAAAACGGCTCGTCCTGTTCGAGGTCCGTCGAGGGTGTGGATTCCTCGGTAGCTCGCCACGTGGGCCTCTAGGTATTTTGAAGATTGGCAAATAATCTTGTACCACGTGGTTGAATTATTGACGATTCACGGTCCTGCTAGGGACCCGTACCTTTGGAGTTATCCGAGGGTAACGATCTGAATTCCGGGTGTTCGGTGGAGTCATCTCTGCTGATCCAACTAGCGGTCGTGCTCATCGCCGATACCCAGTCCACAACAATATATCCGCCCCTGCTATCACCAACCTCTGGAGAGATAAAAGAAAGTCCTAAAAGTGAAGCAAGTGTTAGTAATAGAGGTCTAATGATGCTAGCAGTAGTTTTCTTGACCCAGAAAACATAGGATTAGCCTATTTAATTATGTTTCTAGGTTGACTAGAAGCCGAGATAGCACAAATTATGTATTTTATGGTGGCCATTTAAAAAATCTAAAATGGCGGCCATGCAGGTGTCTACGCAAATGCCAACCTTAATTTTAGATTCCCCATGCTCTGACCATTCCAAAAATGTTTAGTTTTGCTAATCTCCAAAAATTTTGAATGAAAAAACATCGTGAACCTGATTATGTGTCTGTGCCATGGAGAAACCCAAAGAGATCCCCTGCAATGTTCTCAGGCATCTCCTTTCCCCCGAGGTATGCACCCCGCCTTTATAGTTTCACCCCCCACCTCATGCCGTGACGCCGCTAGCCCCAACCACTCAGCTGCTATTGGCCTGGGGCCTAGTTTGTCGATGCGGAAACCTGCCCTGACCTTTACCCAGATGGTGCTGACGATGCTAAGGTTGGCGTGGGTCAGATCGGGAGGGTGGGGTGGGGTGGGGTGTGGGCAGCTTTTCTCACCTAAACTAGTGTGGATGGCCTGTCAAATCACTTTAAAGGACATTTAAGACAGAATACAACAGGATAAAAGATGAAATGGGTGTGAAGGGAAAGCGATTTTAGACACACATACGTGCGGCGCTAACACAACAGCTCTATATACACATAACGACGCATAGCTCTACATCACAATTAAATTACCTCTCGTTTATTATAAACAGGCACTAAGGGGAATAACTATCACTATACTATGCAAAGTTACCCCCTAGGAGGCATTCCCACAACAATATGTTTTTATTTATTCTAAATTGTGCGTTATATCAGTTATATCCATTTGGAATTATTTTCATGTTTAAAACTTTGCTGAGTGAAGTCCTGTGATTCCATGGAGGAAGGCATTTTACTGTAGCTGGAGTGAACCACATCAGTTTAGCTGCTATTTGTAGTTATTCTTTCATTTCTATCATGTGCTTTTGTATTTAGTGCACATTGCCGCAGTTTGAAGGAAGAGATTTGTTGATTAACGGTCATGTGCCATTGTGTAGGGACAGATGCAGGGCCTCACCTAAAGCAAGGATGCCACAAAGCAATTAAAACTGTGAAGACCCAATCTATGTGCAAAACAGCAAGCACAGATGTTACCAACTTTTAAATCCTCCAGTGTAGGGAGCCAAAGTGACATAGCTAGCCCTCACTCTTTGGAATGTGCTTCTTGTATGGGTACATTGTTAAAGAAAATTACGAGCAAAAACTGGTCGGAGCTCAGAGGAAAAAAACAACAAGAGATTAACCTTGAAATTGCATTGGACCGGTTTATGCAAAACAGGGTAAAGCCCGTCTTTCGGGCATAAAATAAAAATGCAACTCATGCCCCAGCACAAACAAGCAGCACATTCCAAAGAGACCAGAGCAATTGGCCAAACTTGGGGGCATGAGAAAGTATCAATGAGATGGTGACCTGTGCATCACAATTGGTAGTCCCATCCATGAACCACACGCATGCCTGTTGACCATGCTACACCTCCTGTGCGTATATCATGCATTTGCTTCTGCGTTCAAGCTGTTGCCTTTGCTTGACACCAGGCATTGAAATACACTTGTCTCGTTCCCTCCAACCTATCTCTCTGCCTGCTCCAGCATTCGGTTTGCAGAAGCAACTTGCTTTTTGTGGTCTAGAGCAAGAGTTATGGAAAGAACAGAGATTCTGAAAGTCAATCCCCTTTTATTTTCTCCATATGTCTTTTGAAGAAGTTTCAAGTTTCCATCCATCCATTGGGACCATACTCTGTGCAGAGCGTTGGAGCTGCCTAAGCAGTCTCCTTGGCGATTGGGCACAATCCTGGACGGGTCGCCACTCCGACACAGCATATCCTCGGAAGGATGACAGGCAGAGTCAACCCCACCAGGTAATTATTCAACAGCCGAGTGTGATTTGAACTCAGGATCCTCAGATCCCTAGCCCACCACTCTAACCATTAAGCCAATACCAGACATATGTTTCACGTTTAATGGGTCACAAATAGAAAGATCTCCCTCTTTGTATTTCCGTATGTAAGGATACCATCGGCGGACACTCCAATGTTTGGAAGCAGGTTCCAAAACATCCTAAAAGGGTATGGGAGAATGCCCCTGGAAAAAATCTTGAGAATTTACGATTGAAATCTGTATTCTGGTGCATTGTGAGTCAGTTATTTCATAGCAAGATAATTAAGCAACATGCAACCACCAAAAAAGCAAATTTAATAGTAAACTATACTTGCGCTTGTTTACAGCAGGCAGTGGTGTGGTTCAGGGTATGCTTTATATTTAAATGATTTTCAGCAGATATGCACTTTCTTTCCTTAACATGTTGTAGATGGCTGGTGGTCTGATTTGCAGGAGTCAGCAGGTGGTCGGTCACCTTCAGCTGGTGAAACTAAGTATCTGTATTGAACAAAGCAAGAGGTCACAGGGGGATCAATGAGATGTATGTGGTGAGTCGAAATAATGAGTACCCAGTTTAGTGCATGTTTATTCACAAACCTTTATCATAAAGTGGTAAGGGACTTGTCTGAAATTAATTAAATAATGGCAAGTGTTGTTGACTTAGTCATCATCACTGGACCTTTTTGCGAGCAACCATTTAACTGGCTATTATGCAAAAAAATTTCTTTCAACAACAGATTTTTCTTCTAACTCTCAGACATCTGTTTTTGGGGTAACGTGTGGGTGAGTCGGGAGGGGCTTCTGAAACTGCTGGCATACTCAAAACCACAACCTGCTCTGTAAGTACTTGTACAACCCCATCTAGTTAGGAGATTCACAGGCTGTTATTAGCCGGTGTGAATTCGAACAATTGAATCATCCAGCCTACAACCCAGCCTTTCTTTTTCTGTCAGAACGAGATTCATGGAGGACTTGGCTCCAAGTGACTATTATTTATTCTGACATCAGCAGTATGAGCTGTGTCATGTGTGGTAAATAGTTTGCAAGGCAATTCCATTAATGCCACCATTGATGAGTGGTTGAAGGAGCAATCAGAAAATTTCTATTAACAGGGTATTGCTCGTTTGAAGAACAAATTGGCTACGTGTGTTGTGGATCAGGCTGGTTAGATTGAAAATAAAATTGAAAACACATTTATTTATACCTGATTTACAAAACTGTTTTAACGCTTTCAGGAGTGCTGTTTGCGAAAAAGAGATATTGAATAAAATTCAATATTTCTTTCAAACATAAATTAAAGATCTCTCCATGCACAGGCTGCATTTCCCATTAGTCATGAGACCAAGGGAATTTTTGCAAACCCAACACACACTGCATGGTCGGGGTATCAACTTGAAAAAGCAGTTTCATCTGGTCGAAATTTGGGGAAGGTAACGATACAAACTCGGACGTCCTCCATTTAAATTGGACGTACATTTTGATTCCATCAGACTGATATCAGTAGATTGGTCCGCAAACATCAACGTACCAATGATGTTAAAGACAGCCCTCAATGTGGATGACCCATGGTGACCTCTAACAGAGAAAATTCAGCTCTAATTCGGCTTATCACATGTAATCATTTTGCCACAACCACAATGCCATGGCATGAATGGAATCCCCCTCAAAAGTTATCCCTAAGAACTGTCCAAAAATCGGCTTCGTGCTGCAGTTTTTCAAAGCCAGCAGACTGATAAGATGTCCTCTTCTCTCCGCACAACTCAAAGCAGTCTGCTTGGCATGGTGCCAGACATGTCATCACTGGAATCTCAACATCCTGGATTAAGATCCATTGGTCTGATGAGAGTCGATTTATCCTGCATGGAACCGATTGGTAGCACTCAGATTTGGCAGCAACCTAACACAGTCTATACACCAAAGAACATGACAGAGTCCATCCCATATTTTTTCAATCTGTTTCAGCATATGAAATGGAAAAAAAAAAACATGAACAACAATATAAATGTTTGCAAACCATGATGAATTTTGCTTTCATATGCTGTTTACAGTTTGCTTCTATCAAGTGTTCTATCAAAAGTTATTTGTTTAAAGATGCACAAGGACTTTATAAACACCCTGTATGTGCACACACACACACACAGACACACACACACACACACACACACACACACACACACACACACACACACACACCTCTCTCGGATGTGCCATACTCTTCACAGAGTGTCAGTGCTGCCGAAGCAGCTTACTTAGCAAGGGTTGTACTTAGTGGGCTGCCATTACCTTCCCAGTGGTATTTAGGGCAGTATTTTTTAACATGCACCAACTAATGCTGGCAGATGAGAATCACCCCACCAAGAGAATTAACAGCTAGTTTAACGTCCATCCAAGGAATGGCACACACATCGATGTTTCGTCAAACCTGTGAAACACTGGAATGACAGTTTTCATCTGGGCCGATATTAAAACCCAGGCAAGACAGCTGAAGAGGTGGGTGTGCATATCTCTCGGCCATCCTGGCAGCCGCATACGTACATACGTACATACAATGAGTCTGCTGTGCTAAATGACGAGTAAAGAAAGAGAAAGCATCACGATGAAAATGTTGCTTGTTGAGAAGGAGGTGGAATGGGTCGAGAATGTTGGAGGAAGAAATGAGAAAAGGGATGATGCAAATGATGATAATGTGCTCTGGTGTGAATGCTGTGCACAAGCAGATGGCGAGCAGACGGGTAATTTTGATGAGATTAACTGGATGTTTATTTTGTTGTTGTTAAATGTCTTTTTGTTTTTTTTTAAAAAAAACATCGATTCTTTGTTATGTTAACTAATTTGGCATGCACCAAGGAAAATGCAATGTGCTTGTTTTTTTTTCTCCCAAAAATTTACATCAGCATCGCTGTTACTGTGCTGTGTTGCGTTTTATTGCACTCATGCAGCATTCAATGCACGGTCATCACTTGTCACTTATTTTGTGTTATTGGAATGATTTAGCAACCCGTTTCGAAACATGCACCTTGCCTTTGCAGCTTGGACGTTTACTGCCTAACTCCTGTCGGAGGTGAGTAATATTTCGAAGGTGCGATGGCAGTGCTTGTTTGGTGGAGATTAGAAAGGGGTCTTGGAGGAGCTGATTCACGAGCTGAGTCGCTCGGCATGCAGCCACATGCACTCCTTCTGGGAGGCTAGGGTGAGGTTAAACTTCTGATCTATGTCAAGAAAATGTCAGAGAAGGATGCTGAAATGTAAAGAAAATAAAAATAAAAATTACTTGCAAAGAATATTTGTGATTCACAGATTATTATTATTATTATTATTATTATTATTATTATTATTATTATTTTTATTTTTTTTAGTTCAAGCAAATGATTCTGCACATTTTCTGTAATTTTAGTTGTATACCCATTAGCATTAAGTTGGGGGGAGTTATTTAAATTTTCCATTCCTCAGTTCACTCATGCCTTTAGAATTGGATATTTTGTTTTTAAATCCACACAACATTGAATTGTGAGAGTAATTATCTGCATTCTTGCCTAATATTATTCAATATTACGAAATTGAAATGTAATTTTACAGGTTTTTTTTTTTTAAGAATATCAAGGAAATCATTGTATGTACAAAATGAATTGTCCTAAGTGGGACAGATGCTCATCTCCAGATGGAGGGCGGTGATAGTCAGAGTGCATTGAGTGATAAAGTCGATTTTAAGTATAATTTGATGGAAAATTACGAGAGCAGAGTACCTTCCCTGTGGGCGTGCAACACATTCTTCTGACACATCCCTTTATTTGGGCAGTGTATAGGCAACATACTGCTGCCTCAATCGTGCCCGAAAAATAAAAATAACCCACGTTACATACATTGAGCAAAAACATGCAAACTGTTTATGTGTATATATAATATATTGGGGTTATATAGTGCAGATAATTCTAATTGCACTGGCCCGTAGGCTGACACCAGAGGCCTGAAGCCTGAGGCCTGTGTGTACTCTCACCTTCACAAGGCCCATGACACCTATCGGCTCCAACCTTTTGATATTTGATGATCCTTTTAACAGTTGCTTCGGTTGTTTCACACTGAACAGAAAACTTATGGGGAGGGCATGGCAATTGTGAATAAGACACTTCCAAAGATGGCTTAGGCTTACTAAAATGGTGGACGACGATATATTTTCGTGTTGCAATTGGGGTGGTGTCAGACCAGCTGTCCAACTAATGGATATAGAACATATATACATACATACATACATACATACATACAAACACTTGCTCCATTATATTGCACAATATTCATATATTTACATTTTAAGTTGATTAACTCACCACCTGGGTGGAAATTGAAAGAAAGGGTTCTGTTGGTTTTTTTTGCATCTCGACATCATGAATCATCATGCCTAGTTTCAAAACGATCTGTTGAGCTGCCTTGGAGGATCGGGAGACAAAACGAAAAAAATGTTATTGGACCCACTGTCTGCATGACTGACTGAAGGACATATAATCTGTAACATTATACACATTATGAAGATCTCGTATTCCAGTGAAGATACCAGGGAACATGATGACTCCTTCCAAAACTACCAACACGAAAAGCCCCCCAAATGGAAGATCTCGTATACCAGTGAAGATACCAGGGGTGGTGATGATCCTTTCAAAACTACAATCATGAAAAGCCCCCCAAGTGGAAGATCACATATACCAGTGAAGATACCAGGGGTGGTTATGACTCCTTCCAAAACTACAAACATGAAAAGCCCCCCAAGTGGAAGATCTGGTATACCACTGAAGATACCAGGGGTGGTGATGACTCCTTCCAAAACTACAAACATGAAAATCCCCCCAAGTGGAAGATCTCGTATACCAGTGAAGATACCAGCGGTGGTGATGACTCCTTCCAAAACTACAAACATGAAAAGCCCTCTAAGTGGAAGATCTCATATACCAGTGAAGATACCAGGGGTGGTGATGACTCCTTACAAAACTACAAACATGAAAAGCCCCCCAAGTGGAAGATCTCGTATACCAGTGAAGATACCAGGGGTGGTGATGACTCCTTACAAAACTACAAACATGAAAAGCCCCCCAAGTGGAAGATCTCGTATACCAGTGAAGATACCAGCGGTGGTGATTACTCCTTCCAAAACTACAAACATGAAAAGCCCCCCAAGTGGAAGATCTCGTATACCAGTGAAGATACCAGGGGTGGTGATGACTCCTTCCAAAACTACAAACATGAAAAGCCCTCTAAGTGGAAGATCTCATATACCAGTGAAGATACCAGGGGTGGTGATGACTCCTTACAAAACTACAAACATGAAAAGCCCCCCAAATGGAAGATCTCGTATACCAGTGAAGATACCAGCGGTGGTGATTACTCCTTCCAAAACTACAAACATGAAAAGCCCCCCAAGTGGAAGATCTCGTATACCAGTGAAGATACCAGGGGTGGTGATGACTCCTTCCAAAACTACCAACACGAAAAACCCCCCAAGTGGAAGATCTTGTATACCAGGGGTGGTGACATATAATCTGTAACATTATACACATTATGGTTTTAAGACCTTGTTGACTCTGTCATCGACAAGCTAATTCATCTTTGAAATATTCTGTCAGTTCAGAGATGTTATTTAAGTGTGTGAATATAACGATAATGATTATTAACCTCCGCCATCTTCGAAGATGGATGGAGGTTACTGTTTTCACCCCTTTCTGTTTGTTTGTTTGTTTGTGAACAGTATTACGGAAAAACTCCTCGATGGATTTCGACGAAACCTGGTGGGGGGGGGGGTTAGGTATGGTCCAAGGATCATGCCATTAAATTTTGGACTTGGACCCCCCCCCCGCCCAAAAAAAATTGTTAGAGAATTTTTTTTTGCATTTCTGCATGTTGTAAGTGATTTCCACCCCCCTAAAAATTGTTACCCCCCCAAAAAAAATTGTTACCCCCCCAAAAAATAGAGAATTTTTTTTTTTGCATTTCTGCATGTTTTAAGTGATTTCCAACCCCCTCCCCCAAAAAATTGTTAGAGAAAAAAATGTTTTTTTGCATTTCTACATGTTTTAAGTGATTTCCAACCCCCCCTCCCAAAAAAAAAAATTTAGAGAAATTTTTTTTCTTTTTTTGCATTTCTACTTGTTTTAAGTGATTTCCAACCCTCTCCCCCAAAAAATTGTTCGAGAAAAAAAATGTTTTTTTGCATTTCTACATGTTTTAAGTGATTTCCAACCTCCCCCCCCCAAATGGAGAAAGAACTATAACTTTGTCAGCACTGTTGACATCATATTTAATGAATAAGATATAAGGTTCACTTGAGTGACCCAGCAGTATTGGTGGCGGAGGTTTTGCACTCTCCCGAGTGCTCCCCTCTCTAGTTTGCTCCTGTTCTCATCTTAACAGTTATTGTAAATTACGAATAAATATTTCTATTTTATGCTCTATTATTTCATAATCAGATCAAGGAAGATGTATATAGTGCAATTGGCAGTAAATAGCCATTGATCGGTTTATTCTGTTATATTTTTTTGGATAGTGATTGTTTAACAAATACGTAAATATATACACAAAAGCCTGTGTATTTATTTCTCTGTCACGGAGGAAGTAACCTCACGTTCAAAGAAGTGACGTCGCAACTGCCTTCGCCCCATTGGTTGGACAACTTACCCAACCCGCCCACAATCAAAATCATGCACCACCATTTTGTGAAGCAGCATCGGCTGCAGGCCTCAGGTGTCAGTCTATGGACCAGTGCAATTTAAATTATCCCAGGTAAATAGCCATGATGTATTATATATGCACATAAGCAGTGTGCATGTTTTTGCTTCATGTATGTACACCGGGTTATTTTTATCTCACCGAGAACGTAGTTCTGAGGAGCTTATGGGATCGTGAGTCCTCTGCCCTTCAGTCCATCAGTCTGTCCATCTGATAAACATTTGATACCTATTCTCAGAAACTACACACATGATTTCGAGGAAACTTGAGCACAACCTTCATCACCAAGTGTGCACCAAAGTTAGTTCACGGCATTAAAAAAAATCAGGCCCGAAGGGGGATCTTTGGGAGGGGGGAGGGTTGCCCCCAAAAATAGGTATTTACTTTCTTCTCTGAAACTACATACACAATTTCAATGAAACTTTACCACAACCTTCATCACCCATGATGTACCAGAGTTTGTTCACGCTATTTAAAAAGGTTCCCCCCAAAATAGGTATTTGCTAAGCTAGAACATTGGTTCATTGGTACATTTTGATGATTCTGTCTCTCGTTGACTTCCTTCTCAGTATCATTATTCTACAAGGTGAGCGTCCATGGGTAATGCCCCTATTTTTATGATATTTGGGACGATCACAGCAGCGATCTGTAACATTATACACAACCCAAATAAAGGGAATAGCAAATTGTATAGCAAATTAAGGTTTTTGAACATAATTTCGGTTTTAGCCTGACTTTTCAAGGCTGAATATTATATAAAATATATAAGGGTGTCCCTTCATGCATGTAATTGAAATAAAGCGATGAGCAATTTACTCAATTTAAATTGTTATTGCAGTTGTAGTTGTTGTTTTAAAGATTGCGTCTGTTGAAGTAATGGGTATGAAAAAAGCCTGGTGTTGGCTTCACGGTTAAGTCGACTGGCTTAAGTATATTATGGCTTGAGTTTGAGCCCCAGTCGTGCTGCTAAATAACATCAGATGAGTTTATTCAGAACGTCATCCTTCCAAGGTTGGCAAAATGAGTATGGGGGGTAGGGAGGGATGCTAAAGTTGCAATGCTCTCATTACCCTCGCCTGAGGAGAGGGTATTGCATTTGGGTCCATTTGTCTGTTTGTTACTTGGGCAAAAAAAAAATTTGGCCTATATGTTAGTCTGCAGCATTTGTCTGTCTGTCTTTGTCACACGATTTTTGACCACAGTTTTCAAGTAATCGTCCTGAAATGTTTTTGTGTATGTGCATGACTGGCCAAGGATAGCAACGCTTCATTTTGCTGAACATCTGAATCCAGATCCGGATCCGATAATTTTTCAAGTGATTCTTCACCGTTGAGAGATAGGACCAAATACGATATATAGCACAATATCTCAAAACATTATAGATGGATTCCGATGAAACTTGGTGGACAGTTTGGGAATGTCATGAAGAAGAATTGATTCAATTTTTTTGAAGATCCGAATCCAGATCTGGATACGAGAATTATTTATTTTTTAACTGATTCTTCACCACCGCGAGACGGGGCTAAAAACGATATTGCGTGATATCTCAAAAAGTTTGGACAGATTTGGATTAAACTTGGTGGACATGGTGGGTGTATGACGAGGACTAATTGATTTGATTTTGGTGAAGATCCGAATCCGGATTCGAGAATTTTTCAGGTGAATCTTCACCATTGAGAGAGGGGGACAAAAACTATGTATATCTCTTAATGTGGGCGAGTAATGGCAAAACTAGGTGGATGAGTTGGTTAAGTAACAATAAGAAGCTGATTCGATTTTGGTTACGGTGCGGATTCAGATCCGACCTATCAGTGGGATAGAAAATGTAAACTGTTCAGCCTGGTGGAGGTCGGGACTCTACCAAGTGCCATTCCATATTGTCAAGTGTCAGTCTATGTGTGATTTTTTTTTCATTTATTTGTGTTTGTTTGTCCGCACAGAACATGAGTGTTTTTCTCTGCAACTGCTTGTCGGATTGAGACAAAATTTACACCGTAGTAGCGACTACCCATGTAAAAAGTTTTAATGAAATTTATGACGTCATAGGTCGTGGTGTGGCAGCCATATTGGAAAAAAGGAAAAATTCTGGACCTTTATCTCCGAAACTGCTCTATGGAAAAAATTGAAACTTGGCAGAAAGCAAGTACTCCACATGGGGAAGTGTGATTTTTTGATGATGTCATAGGTGCCTTCAGTATGTCATAATTGCATACATAGAACGCTACATCCGATCCGTATGAAAAATTTTGAGGGTCCTTGAGAGATAAATTGGTTCACACAAAAAAATTTGATGTCATCGGTCACGTGGTTCGGCAGCCATATTGTTTTTGTTTTTTTAAATCTTCAAAAATCTTCTTCTCTGAAATGGCTGAACAGATGGAGGCAAAACTTTACTTATATGATCCTCTCTCCATGAGCATCAAAACGTTCACACATATGACATCATAGGTCACATGGTTTGGCAGTCATATTGGATTTACCTTAAAACCTACAAAAATCTTCTTCTACAGAACGGCTGGACAGATCGAGGGGAAACTTCACACAAATTTTCCCCGAGACCTGGGGATACCAGGGTATTCACGAATAATTGATAGGTCACATGGTCTGGCAGCCATATTGGAGCGAGAATCTTAAAAATATCTATCTCTTCATCCACTTCATCAATCAACATGAAACTTCACAATTATTATCTAGTAGTGATGGGAAATACATGTTTTAAATTTCAACCTGATTGAGTGCATGGTCTGGCAGCCAGAATTATTTAATTTTTTGATCTTGGTTCTTTTTTAAAAATTTTATTTTTTGAATAAGGCTCACTTGGCTGTGCCTGGATGTGTTTGAAGGTAGAGGAGTAGCAGCTGAAGTGTGAATCTTATCCAGGTTCCTCCTGATGACTTCATATTTTCTTTTTGCTTGTCTGTGTTCCTTCTGATTACTCCAATGCAAGAATGTACCTATTTGGTGTTCCATTTGATTTGTATTGAATTTATTTTCATCCCATTCTAAATTCAATTGAATCATAATGAACGTCATGAGTCAGGGTCAGGTGTCCAATCAAAGCGGGGTTGCATCAAAACGGGACGTCTTGGTACCTGGTCATCACTGTCAGCAGTTATAAAGTGGCAGTTCTAGTTATGTCGATTATTAATTAACACCAGTACACAAATGCACCACACAAAACTACACAAACCACTCTAAAGTACGCCACACAAAACTACAAAAACACCACACAAAACAAGTCCGTGTGAGGGTCTGCAATCTCTGATTGCTCTTTTTCGTGTTCCAATATGCAATGTTTTGACAAATTTGTTGAGAAATTGCTGCTCTTGTGTTTTGATAAATTGCTCATCCTCTCCAGGGAAAGTCTTATTTCTTGGACTGTATTATTTCTTTCAAATGATTCATCGGATGTAATCCATAACTTTGTATTCATTGTTGTCCTCTGTGTTGTGTAGAGTTTTGTGCTCCTGTCATTTTGATGGGCTTTCCCGCTCATTATTAATAAATAATGACAGTGCCAAACCATTCATACGTCCTCATTCTACATAGATTGATTTGAATACAAATCAAGTGTCAAGACAGTCAGGTCGTGTCATGTGACATGTAAATGAATTTGGTGCAATATACATCCAACACTCATCAATTATCTGGATTAGAATCAAAATCATTTTCTGATTAGTTTAGTTTCGTTTTATTTCATGCTTAAAATTATCAAACAAACAAAATTGAAATATATTTTTTTAAACCTCATTATAGCAGTTCATTTTGTAAATTACAATTATTCTAAGACTAAAATTTGAGTTGTCGATCAGAAACACGGAGGAACCCAATAAAAAGCAATGCTTTTGAAAATAATTCATAAACATTGCTAGAAAAGCAACAAAAACCACCAGGCAATTCCATACCAAAGAGAGTGCTTTGGCAAGCACGTGCTTTTTTTGATTGATGTTTACATAAACAAGTCAAAGCAAAAATATTGATTACCTAAAATGCATCCCTTACCTCTCAGTCTTCCTACATAAGAATTCCGTAATAAATTATGGCAAAAATCATCTCTTGTGGTTGGTTAACTTCATCAAAGCTGTCAGAATGAGTAATTCCTAGTCCATAAATGAGCCATGCGCAGCGATCAAAATATTTGTGGAAAACAAGGTGACAACCAGGCAGGGGAGCTCCTTTTCGGAGACTCCATATATCACCTTGACAAGCCTTTGGACGAACAAGTTCACTGCGGCTGTCGTTGGACATGGGAGTAAATTATACATGTTTATAAAAGTTCTTTGTACCTGACCCCAGTTCTACGCTGTCTCGATTGGATTTCAGAATTTCTTGGCTTGGAAAATTATCCAGGTGAGCATTAAATGACAACACCTCGGGCATCACCTTCATAAAAATTCGTGCCTGGAAATCTTTTTTCTCTCCTTGCGGAGTGGTCGGCTGGTGCTTGTTATAAAGGCAATAATAAAAGCATCTCGGTTGGAAACCAGCGGGTCCAATTTGTATCCCGCGGGAAACAAGGCAATTTTAGAAATGATCCCCGCTGGCTTGCCATTGATTCTCCGTGCGTTTGTGGAGCTTCAGGGTTAGATATAGCGAAGTAAGTTACTTATTTAACTCTTATTTTATTCAGAATCTTTTTTACTGTCCCCAACCTCTAAAACAACCATTTACATACTCATTTGAAAGTACTTATAGTAATGTATTTTTTAACTGAGTATGCAAAATACGTCTGATTGTGGTTTTATTAGAAGTATAAATGAGAATAGGAGGTGTAGTCAGCATGCAGAAGTCGTTGCACAGGAAGTGAATGGGTATATATAAAGATGAGAGTTATTTATTTATTTCCTTTGTTTAAAAAAAATACTTTTGTTGCATTTGTTTATTTATTTCATAATTTCCAAGGCTCAGAAGACAACATGAATAACATCAGACAATGTATGTGTAGTTCCCACAGTGATGCGATTATAACAGGCATAGGGCCTTGCCAAATGAGGCGAGTGCTCAGACTGAGTTACACTAAATGTGCCAAATGCGTGGCTTTAATTGCACCCGAAACACAGGATTTTGTGAAATTGTAAATACTATTTATTTCTGATCCTATACTTGCAACAATATTTCTACATGGAAAAAAAAATGACCGTTTTTACAGCCATTTTTCCCTGCTGTGCAGGGGTTTGGCTTTTTCTTGAGGCAATGTTTTATGGCCGGATGCCCTTCCTGACGCCAACCCTGGTCGCCTCTTACGACACACAGGGATACGGTACACCTATTCTAACCGGGGCATACACCGGGACCAGTAAACTGGCACTCATTTCGCCGACCTCGGAAGGATGACAGGCTGAGTCAACCCCCTGGTGTTAATTCAGTAGCCAACAGGGCTTGAACTCAGGACCCTGGGATCCCAAGCCACCATCCTAACCACTAAGCCAACACCAGGCTTAATATTTCTACATGGAACTGGTATGTATTTGATTTGTCATTTATAATTATTCCCAGCTAGCCAATGATGCTGGACCTTCTCTGGTGAGACACAGCACCATCTGTACCGACAGTTAGCCAAATTTGGTCTGGAATCGTTGGATCCCAAATTGTACAAAAAGCCAGCCACCATTCACATACACTCAGTTTGGAGTTTTACATTTTCTAGATAAATGTCATGGCTGTGGGTATATCTACATTTTTCATTTTCAAATTAAACCTGCTTCAGTTATGATTCTGTTATGATTTAGGCTCTGTTCAGGGGGTGGTAATGGTGGTGCACTAAAAACGTGTTTTGTGCAGGATACAATCAATCGCTGCTGGTGCTGTTTTTTATTTAAGATTATAATATAATCCAGAGGCCGATACAGGCTGCCGTCATACTTGGAGTGCAAATATCAAATCGCACGAATTTTTTCACGGAATGCCAAATGTTGGCATTTCATTTCGAATAAATTGATAAAATTTATTAAAATGTCGATATTGTATAAATCAAAAATTAAATCAAAATCATATATTCATCAAAAATAAGAGATATGGGAAAAAATATTGTAATGAAAATGCTTTATGGGGAAGTGGGTTAATTAATTAAGTAGTTCTTTCCTGTCTTGTAATTATCCCAATTCACATTGGCAGGATTACTCGTCGAGTTTAGCACTTTGTCTCTCCTCCATTCCTTTGTAATTTTACCACTTGCATGTTCTTTTTCACAAGTCACCATTCCTATTTAATTTAACCAGTGGGCCTGTTGGTCCGTTGGACCAAATTTTCATTGGTCTTCACAGCCTTGTTGCATACCCACCTGCTGTACTGCTTGAGCATTAACTTGCCTTTCACTAAGCGCAGATGTGTTTGGGGCCAGCATGTTCGTTATTATTATTATTTCCATATGATACTATTATTATTGTTGTAAATATTATTACTATTAATTAATAAATATATGCTTTGTTACAATGTTATCATTTGTTTTGTTGTTACCTCCACCACTGAAGGTGAAGGAAGTTATGTTTTCACCCCTTTCTGTTTATTAATTGCCGGAATCCTTCGGATTTCGGCAATTATGTCGGTCGGTTGTGTGTGTCATTCTGTGTGTCTGTCTGTCTGTTGGATTCGCTGGATATCCCTTATTGTCGGGTTTTCCGTGTGTGTGTGTGTGTGTGTGTGTATGTATGTGTGTGTGTGTGTGTGTGTCTGTGTGTGTGTCTGTGTGTCTGTGTGTGTGTGTGTGTGTCTGTCTATGTCTGCAGCGCGAGGCTCAACAGCACAAACCAGCAAACCAATTTCGATGAAACTTGGCGAACATGTGCCATATAAGCTGGGAATGTGCGCATTTGAGTTTCATTGCTTAGCAACCACCCGTTGCTATGCAGCGAGCGAAAAACCGCACGTTCACTATTTTCAATACTGTCCTACAGTTTTGAATGTGGAGAAACGAGACTTCGGAATTAAACACTTCTAGATATTTAGAAAATTTTACTCGAGCCGATTTTTGATTTAGGTTTTATTTTCCAAATAGTAGTCCTTCAAAAATAGGGTGTCGATTTACCGTCATTTAATGTGTGTACACAGTGTTTGTAAGGAACTACACCGTCGTTCCACCTTCGATCTCTCCTCGATCCAAACGTTATTGATGAAAGTGAAAAGGATCCAAAATAAATGGAATCACTGGCATTTCTGTCTTTGTGGATTTCTAATAATCTATCTATAATTCCAGCAATCTCTGTGTGTGTGTGTGTGTGTGTGTGTGTGTGTGTGTGTGTGTGTGTGTGTGTGTGTGTGTGTGTGTGTGTGTGTGTGTGTGTGTGTGTGTGTGTGTGTGTGTGTGTGTGTGTGTGTGTGTGACCGCTGTTTCTCGACATCCTCTGGTCCGATCTAATTGAAACTTGCCATGTATATTGCTGGGGACCTGAGGATGTGCCTTTACAAGGTTTGATATTAATCGGACAAGTGCTTCCCAAGTTATGGCCATTTATTTACCAAACCAATGGCAAGACACGTTGTTGCGTGGGCGTGGCCGATGGGGAAGGGAAGCACAGCCACGTTCCCCATTACGGGTTGCAACGTACGGGCTTCCGGAGAGTGATGACTTCGTGTATTCTAATAATTTCTCGATTTCTTATGCGCATTTATAGATAAACACAATGGCCCAAGTTATGATCGTTTTCATATTAGACGGTGTATAAATTTCGGGAACATCAGAGTGCTGGTATGCTCCGAACCAGGAAGTAAATTTTTTCTCTCTTCTCTTCTCTTTTTGTTTTTCCTTGCCACGACATTGCGAAAAGGTAAAATACGTTGGTGCGAATTGAATAATTGGGTATTAAAACTAAATTGCGAATAATCGTAACTGCGAATAATATCGAACTTCCGGGTCACGCCCGTACGGGCACGTGAGAGTGAAGAAATGGCCTGTGTGGTTTATTTATTTATTATTATTATTATTTAATTTTTTTTATGGGCACGTACTAGTATGGTATAAATCAAGTTATGTGGAATTTGAAAAACATCTTTTTAAAAAAAATTCTACACCCCCCGTTATGTTATCATCCGCTACACCACCAGGTTCATCAAAAACAACCGGCCAGGAAGTCTTCTCGCGCTACCCACGGTCTGGTTCGTATTTCCCTGAACATCTGTTGTTCTCTTTGTGGTTATTATCCGTCCGTCTCTCTCTCTCTCTCTCTCTCTCTCTCTCTCTCTCTCTCTCTCTCTCTCTCTCTCTCTCTCTCTCTCTCTCTCTCTCTCTCTCTCTCTCTCTCTCTCTCTCTCTCTCTCTCTCTCTCTCTCTCTCTCTCTCTCTCTCTCTCTCTCTCTCTCTCTCTCTCTCTCTCTCTCTCTCTCTCTCTCTCTCTCTTTTCTCTTTTCTCTTTTTCTCTTTTTCTCTTTTTCTCTTTTTCTCTTTTTCTCTTTTTCTCTTTTTCTCTTTTTCTCTTTTTCTCTTTTTCTCTTTTTCTCTTTTTCTCTTTTTCTCTTTTTCTCTTTTTCTCTTTTTCTCTTTTTCTCTTTTTCTCTTTTTTTTTTTTTTTTTTTTTTTTTTTTGTTCGGACGTCCACTCTGTTTGCTGTCATCTGAGGAAATGTCAACAAAAATAATGACATTTTATTTTTTACTTAATTCGTCCCTAATTTACTCGAGCTGATTTTTGATTTAGGTTTTATTTTTGAAATGGTAGTCCTTCAAAAATAGGATGTCTATTTACCGTCATTTTTACGAGGAGTGCCAGTTGGCAAAATACGCAATAGGAAAAATCTTGCCAGGCAGAGGAACAATTGTATGTGAACCAATACGTCTTGGCAATGAATCTTCGTCGGTGGATCGGTCAGAATGAAAAGCATTGTATCCAGCGCTTCGATCCTAGCGGATCCCTCGTCGCCTACCGGCTTGTCTGTTTGTTTGTGTGTTTGTTTACCCTGTAGCAGCCACATCATTTCAGCAATCATGACCAAACTGAGTACAGACGTCGGCCATGGCCCAACTTAGACACTTGTTGTTTTTGGTAGATCAAGGTCACCGAAAAACCTAAATTCTTATTTTCGCAATGACGCCTGATAAAATGGTTGAATCGACTTCAAACCAAATCCAAAATGTGCATCTTCCAATACTGCATCCAACCATATGTCTAATTGGGGTGTCACACCAACACCCTTCTTCGCAGTCAGGGATCGCGCGTCAGGGGGGTTGGGTCAAAACTTTCAAATTGCGATAAAAATGCCATTTCAAGTCTGATTGACTTCCAAGTTATGGTGATGACCACACTAAGTGCTATCACTCATTAAACAGTCGCACTATCGACTTATAAGAACCAAATTGATTTCCAGGTTTTTGTTTTTTCAGAGATCATGGAGATATGACAAAGTTACTCTGGCAATTCCTTGCTGAACGAGCAATTTTATTTCTTTGTTTGTTTGTGTGCAGGATATCTCAAAAGCTGTGGATGGATCCGGTTGAAATTTTGGGGACAGGTTGGGTGTGTGACAAGGATGAACTGATTAGGTTTTGGTGAAGATCCAGATCCGGATCTGACTACTAGAATTTTCAAGTGATTCTTCACCATTGAGAGAAAGGCTAAACTGATATATTGTTGTGGTGCCAGGTTTGGTAGCGAGGACGAACGCCAGACGGAGCAGTTGGGCCGTATCCTACCGAACACCGGAATTGAAAGGTCGTCACCCCGGATAACTCTGGAGTCGACAGGTCACTTAAGGACCGTGCTCGCCAATTCTCTAATAGTGTGGGGTAGGGTTAGTAGCCAAATTTCAATATACCTAAGTACACACGTCGTGAAATTATCGGGGAAATTACACCCTCAACGGACTCTGTTGATCCTGGTCGCTCTCGCGACCTTTGTCTGGTGTAACCGAGCAGAATTATCAAAGTCCATCGGACCCAATGACAACTTACGGCACCAACGGCCTCACTATTTCTCAAGCCCGCACTGTGCTGGGCCAATGGAAGAAAACACGGGCAATAACTGGAACATTTAACAATTGGGGGGTTATTTATAATGGGAGAAATAATCGGGAAGGGAGACACAGAGCAGTTACAACCGAATAAGCAATGCAATGTACAATGAAAATAAAACACTGAAACAATTCTACCTAACAGACTGGCGCCACACACACACACACACACACACACACACACACACACACACACACACACACACACACCCAAAAGAAATGGACCACACTGGGTCTTTATTCGGCCCCTCAGCCCAGGAGGGAAAGGCGAGCTTGGGACCAGGGTCTGGCCGGGTACCTTCCCGCCTCGTGCGGTCACACCGACTCCAACCCACCACGGTGGGACTCGAACCCACGTCCCGAAATCCACAGGCCCACGACCCTGGCTGCTTGGCCACCACACCACGAGGAGCCACCACAAAGGACCGCAGACCATGACCGAGACCAAGCCACCACTATAGACCAAAAGCAATACGCCACGATGACTCCTCTCACACTCTTCCTCGAACAAAATTGCCACGAAGACTGCAGTACTCTGGTCCTGATAACCACTCTACCCTTCCCTTTGGATGGGGCGAACACTTCATCTGGCTGGGGCGGAGTTGGCCCTGAGGTGATGAGCCTCCTGATTGAGCGGGACATCTCGGGGGGTGTTTTGGGGCATCTCGGAGGCCCATCCCCCGAAGAGGCTCTGTTGTAGTTCCCGGCACTCTGGCCTCCCATTGGCAGGAGCACCTCGGCCCTGCTCGCCCTTCGCCCATTGGCTGGAGGAAACGCTCCATGCTCTTCCTCGGAGTGGACCCTCAATCTGATGTGATGGACGCTCTGCCCACGCCTTCAGCCAAAAACACATGGGCAATGGAGTCAATGGTGTGGAGAGGTGGAGAAAGATTTAAAGATATAAAAAAACCTCACTATAAAAGAAACCCACAGCGCACACATGGAATTATAACCCATTAGACAGAAGGATGGGACCCTGACTATAAACGCATACTTATCGAAATAACTGAACTGCGGGGGCTGCTGTCTGTTTGTGTGCAAATGGCTTCCCCTCCCCCTTTTACAGACTCGTCCCGAGTCGTGAATTTTCGTGTGCCATGCAGATGTAGGTTCTTCCCCTTGTACATTTTACCTATGGATCTCTGAGTGCGACATTTGTATACATGTCCCAAAAATAAATAACCGAGTGCACTGCGTAACTAAACTATCAGACTCACTCGGACAACTTAACTAAGATTGCCGGCGCTAAGACAAACACACAGGTGGGTTAAGAACTTATTTACAATTTCTAATATTTACACTAACCATGGCCCAGGACCTGTGATCTGTGGAAGGAAAAGTCATTGGTGTAGAACACACAAAAAGAATGGATGCACGGGCTGCGCAAACGCAGTCTTTGAGGAGTGGCTGCCTGCAGGGCAGTCCTTGCAAACACCCGAAAAGATGGTCCTGGCACACATGGTTGAGATGGTGACACAGGGGCAATGTAAACAAGGGCGAAGCAGGCATGGGGTCAAGGCAAAGGCAGGCAAATAAGGCATGGCAAATGCAAGGCATGGCAAATGCAGACCAGCAGCTGCAGCACAACACAGGTCGGTACTCGAAGCTGGCTGGCCTCTGGTCTGGTCCCGTGAGGTTGTGGAGGAAACGGGCTCGGACCTAACCCACTGTCTCCCCCCAACCTATCGCCTTTGCCTGTCTTTGTCCATACCCACTCCCTTAGTTTGCAACAAGAAAACTAAAAAAATTAGCCCCTTTTTTTTAACAATTGCTTGTCCCTAACCCCCTCACTGTCTTTGTCTGGCTAACCTATCCTGTCTGTCTACTCCCAACCCCAAAGATCCTTCTTGAGGGGAATAAGGAAGAGACAGGTGGATCTGTCTCAAGGCCCAACAAAGCCTCAGCACAACCTCCTCATAATTCAGCAATCTTTCCCAAGGTGGGTCTAGCGGCCGACGGAGAGCGAAGGGATGGATGGGGTACATCCCCATCCAAAATACATCCAAAATGTACTCCAAGGGGTACATTTTTTTTTCGAACTACCCTAGCATTTATTAAACTTTAAACTATCCCGGGGCTTTTCAACACGCCTGTCTCTTTAAACTATTGGTTCCAGCAACCATGATTCCCGTTGCCTGTGTTGGTTTCCATTATCAATTTGGGCCCTGCCCACAAATTTTCTCTCGCACCCTTGCACATTTTCGTGGCTGGGAAGCGTGGCTCAACTGGCAGAGACTTCCATCTGCCGAACTCAAACTACGGCACCCCCAGGCCCTAAGGCTGTCTCCGAGCCTACCTGCTCCCTATGAACGCGGGGAGTGCCCTTCCCGGCTACTATCCTGTATATGCCCACATGGCATCTCGGTGCTACGTGTACCGTTTCCGATGGGCCACCCGTTCCCAGTACACTATCCCGGTCCCTTGGACCCATGGCCTACTCTGGCCGACTAGTCCGGTGCCCGGGGTGCCCTCTACTCAATACACTCATTTCAACAGCCACGCTCCCAGCTTGTCAATGAACTCCTGCACCCTCCAAAAGATTTCGAGCCTTCTTCCCACACCAACAACAAAACGACCTCCTTTTGGTAAATTTGACTAACCACTAACTAACATAACACTGACCCCGGGGTTCCTTGGTTGGGTTTCACCTCTCCCCCCCCCCCCAATCATTCATTCGCACCATGCATTCCACATTCGCTCCATTCACACTTGGGCCCGCTGTCCCACATTCACTCATTGTATTTATTTTTTCTCTTTTTTTTCTTTTCACACCACTACAACACTGATACTCCACCGACGTTCCCCTAACTAGCTCGTGCCCCTCATCATCCCTTATTTTAATTCACATTCCTTTAACTCTACTGCTAATCTACATCCCCACTACACATTCCATGTCGGTCCGTGTCTCCCAAAATCCATTTCTAAGTCTAACCTAACATTCCCCCTAACTCGTTCCACGGGCCCCATGGGGAACTGTTCGTGCCCCATGAGGCCAGGCTATCTATCACTAAACCCTTCCCACTAACTAATGCTCCTTTGCCCGCACATTCTGTTTACCACATACTGGCGGGGGCCATGTACTCGGGGCAAGGCCCCACAAACCTTCTTTGCATCGCCAGGGCGGCGGTTTCTGACTCACTCATCCCTGTCCGTTGGCTGATAATCGAGGCCTTGTCGTCGCCCTGTGCCTTGCAATCAGCGCTCGCTTTCGAGGGTCCGCCATGTGAGCCAACGCGCGCCGCTTGCCCGTAACTCGCGCCGCGAGGTCCGCATTGATGTCACCCGCGCATTGAACCTGCGTGGTTTCCCGTGCAGACCCGCCCAAGTGTATCGTCCCGGGAACCCGCTCCGCGCATTCTGCGAACAGAACACGTGGCGGGCAGAATGTGGAGTTTCACACACGCACCCGCATGTGGACCCGTCCGCTCTAAATTCACACAACACTCACCATCTACATTCTCGCCGTCCACGCGGCTGGCTCCTATCCGACATGGAGCATTCTCTCGCCAGATTGCGATCGCGCAGACATGCGCGTGCGGGCAGTGCACGAAACGTGCCATGGACCTCGTATGCGCCGTCGCGCGAACCCATCGTGGTTGCCAAATTAACCCTTTGCGGCCTTCCAGGCTTGCTTTTCCCGTCTCCCATCTGAATCCGTCCATGTTTCAATTTCTCGCATGCACTCACGCACGCCATGACACACACCATTCGCTCACCTTGACATGCACTCCAGGACAATCACATCGGGGATTCGTGTTAACTCAAGGGGTCCTGGGGTCTCTACCCCCCCCCCAAACTCTGCATGTACCCGTTTACATCATGCACCCGCTCGACCTCGCATGGCCCGACAGGACTTACCTGGTCACAGTCCACTTCGAGGGAGCATACCGTCTCCCTTAAAAAAAACAACTTCAGATATTTCCTCGCGTGCCTTCACTGAGCCAAGGAGAAAAAAAAGAAAATGTGCCTTGATGGAGAAAATAAGTTTCGGGTATGCTAAACATTACTTCGACGTGTTTCGACTTATGAGTAACTTACAAGGAACTTGTGTCGACGTGTGTCAATGATCGCATAACGTACCGACAACTTATTCCCAGCATAGCAGAATGTGTGAGTCATACGGCGAGTAAGTCATAAAATTTTCAGCATGCTTGAAATTTCACGACGTACGAGACGTACCACGAAATATGACAGCATACTTCATCATTTTTCAGCGTGCTTTTAACGTATACACAA
Organism: Eptatretus burgeri; assembly: GCF_056783735.1. Taxonomy (NCBI): domain Eukaryota; kingdom Metazoa; phylum Chordata; class Myxini; order Myxiniformes; family Myxinidae; genus Eptatretus; species Eptatretus burgeri. The sequence goes on from NC_140978.1 coordinate 2,564,441, forward strand.
CTTGCCCATAACGCATTTGACGTGTGCCAGCTTGGTTCGGCAAATTTTTCATAGGTCGACATACGCTGGCTAAATCGTAAAGGTGTGACTGCGTAGTTGACACTTTCAATTCTCAGGCGGTTATGATTTAAATCGGCGTGCGGCAGGTTTTTAACAGGCTACGCCACGAGTTCGTCGGCGATACGTGCAGCGCGCTATGCCTAAGTTAAACTATGGTTGGGCATAGGTTGTGAACGCCGACAACAGGCTAAGCATTCGTTGGTATAAGTTATCTATAAGACAACGAAACGTTCTGTGCCTGTTACTAATATGTTATGCATACGAACAACACTTTATGAATACGACCAAAACTTTTTTTAAAAACATCAACATTTCAGCGTACGCCAACGTTTTATATACATTTTTATACGTTGCCATTGCTGGCTAAATCGTCAAGGTGTGACAGCGCCTTTACAAGGAACTTCAATGTAGGAACAGGCATTAAGCCCAACAAGCCTGCAGAGCAGCACATCCAATTTATTAAATCGTTGGTATGACTCGGCCAGGGTTGGGACCATCGTTCGAATCATCAACCTTCCAGACTCAGAGAGGATGCTCTAACCATTACAGTACCGAGCTCAACTAAATTTGCCTGAATGCTCAACGCCATTTTGTGGAGTACAACTCCGGCATAACCAGCTTTGAGTTTTTTAGTAACTGACCTGGTTGTGTTACAATATGTTGTTTTGAAAATTTATTTGGGGTTAATGAAGGGGATAAATTATTTAGTTATTTTATAATAACATTACCATTAGTGTTTTGTAATCCCACTTAGCAAAGCCAGATTTGTACATCTAGAAAACTGTCTTATCACCATAGATTCTGTGTCTGTCTCATCCCCCCACAGCCAACATCATTAATGTTCTTAATCCTTCCCCACTGTGCGAACATGAAAGGTCTGCATATGTAATTTCAGATGTGACTGCATCAACATGGTGGATCCACATGTGTGAGTTCGATACATTCATCAACATGGTGTGAGCATGTACGCAATCATTGGGAGGGCAGTGGGATCCTCAGTGGGATGGGAGGCAGCCTCGCTGTGGAAGGTGGGGAGGGGTTAGGTACCCTCCAATCCAGGCATATAAAAAACGGTAGCATAGAATCAGGGTTCCGGTCTGTCTGTCTGCAGGAAATAAGTGCGGGTTCAGTCAAGCCAGGGAATACAGCAAGGACAGTGTACAGTACCAGAGTACACAATCTGCTTTGGACCCTGCTGTACGAGGACAGCCTCAACCAGCATGGCCATGCAGCTCCCACCCATCATCCTCCTGGAGAAGGAAAGGTCACAGAAAACCCCTTGATGCCTCCATTTCAGTCTATTTAGCCAATTTCATTATGAGGAGGGAAAGCTTTCTTCTTAGTACAGTGTGTACTGGTAAACAAATAAAAATCATACTTGACAAAAGTATGAAGTAGAGTCCCGCAAGGTAGCCTGTTTGAGCCTGCTCTTTTCCTTTTTTATCAGTGATCTAGTAACTGTTGCCACAGACAGAGCACAGACTGGCCCATGGGCACTGTCTTTCATGACCCATGAGCACTGAATTGTGGCATTTCCCTTCCATCATGTCCGAACCATCTCTTACACAACCCCTCCGATGTGTCCTCAGTCCTTTCACTGACACCAATTCTGACCCACACTGACACTTCTCATCCATCTCAAATAGACCATGCCAATCAACCCACCAGTCATTAGCAACTTCCTCCACCCCACTCCTACATCATTTCCATCAATGGTTGTTCCTCATTTTTCTCACTGACACAACATTCCCACACTGACTCTTAACCAGACTTTCATCCATCAACTGTACTCGATTTCCATAATGCTTTGAAAAGTCATTCTCCATTAAATCTGTCTGACAGGGCTAATATTTCACTCTTCCTCTCAGAGAGTCCTCAGAATATCACATTTCTTATCACCAGGTTCCCATACAAACAGGAAGACTGCTTGAAAACCCTGCTAACATCTCACCAGCATCACTACCCTATTCTTAGTTGCCACTTGTTCTTGCCGAGGAAACACTGGCAATGCTTTCGTAAAATATACATTTTGCACACACCAGCCGCACAAGCATTCTCACTCGTCCGAGTCAAAAATCAGGAGCCTCATCAATCAATCCTCTTCTTCTTTCATGGTCCCAATTATTTTCCCCTCCTTGGTGGGTCAGGCAGGGGTAATGGTTCTAGCCCTTCTTTCAGGAATTGACTGGGCAGGCCTGACATTCAGCTGGCAGGAATTTTGAATTTAGCCAGGGTCCCATTAATAACTCACCCACTCTCTGCGAAAGACCCCATGAGACCTTCAACTTCCACCAAGGCCCACAGTGCTGGCAGATGGGTCTTCCAGCTAAACGTCCTACTGATGGATGCCTGCATACATTGATATATCACTCTGGATGTGAAACACCAGGATGACGAGATATAGCTGGGTCAAGATTCAAACCCAGGCTAGACAGCTCAAAGGTAATCCTTATCAAAGCTTTATCCCCCAAAAGCTGAGCATCAAAAGAGGAATCAGCACATACCATTTTAATGTCTTTGGTCTGGCTTGGCCAGGGTCTGCATCGGACCTCCAAGATACCAGACTCAGAGCAGATGTCACAATGCCACTGAATTGCAGATGTGTATGTTTTCAATTTAAATGTGGAGATGAGATGAGGGGAGGTGTGTGTGTGTGTGTGTGTGTGTGTGTGTGTGTGTGTGTGTGTGTGTGTGTGTGTGTGTGTGTGTGTGTGTGTGTGTGTGTGTGTGTGTGTGTCGTATATTAATCGTAAAAATGGCATTGCTTCATGTTGCTTACTGCTGAACAGACAGGAGGAAATGTACAAGCAACAGACATCATATGAATGCTCAGCGTCAACATAGACACGAAAATCACCCTGAGTCACAGCCAAGGAAAATAAATTGAGTGCAGTTCTCATTTAACTGAACACTAAAGTGAAAGGTGAGGAAGATAATGTAAGAGGAAAATGGAAGGGGGAGTGTTGGGGGTCATAATTCTCTAATATGTGGATTTCCTTAAATGCAATACTTATATGTATGTGATAACTCTCCCATCCATAGAAAATAGACATCAAAACAGATTAAAGTCCTGCACAATCAATCCAAATTTTTTTTTATTGATTTAACATTGCAGTCAGCAAAATGCTGAGAACAGAAAAGAAAGGAAAAAATCAAGGAAGCAATTAAACTGGAAAGAGCCTAAGCCAGGAAGGCTGCACTTAATGGCTTTATTATCCAAGCTATTATAGACTGACCTATCATCTATCCTCTATGCCACTAATGCACAGTACTAATGGCCAGAAATCACACACAGGATGACCTTTTGTACATGTGCAGTCATCAGGAAATGGAAATAATGACTAATCAAGATTGATATACCAGCCTGTAGCTACCTAGCTAAGTGTGATCAGCTGTCGAAAAAGCAAAAAGAAACCTGTTCTAGCTTTTGTCAGCTATCCTATAATGGCATTGCCTTGCGGTTGGGCAGTGATTCACGCACGGGTCTTAAAATCAAATAATTCACATGATGTTCCCTTCACGTGAAAAAGTTCACATGAAGAAAATGTGAAAAAAAATTCACATGAAAAAGGATGTAGCATGTCCTTTTTCCCTCGATTATTTCAACCAAAGGATATCTTCTCAACGCCAATCAAATTGATCTGGTCACATGAAATTGATTTCCGATTACACGAATATTTTAACACTGCTCTCTGAAATACAATTGCATTTAATTTTATTTGAACATCCTAAAATATACAGTGGGAGGACACCTAGGGGGTATATTATAGTCAAGAACTGAGAAAATTGAATTGAAATAGGGAGGTTCATAAAGTATTGGCAGTCTAAAAAAGAACGATAGGGGATTGAATAAAATACGATGACAAGACAAGGAGGATGGCGGCATGCCTTTGTCCAACTGAGTGAAGGGGGTTGAGGGGTGCACATGGTAAAATAGTCATTTTCATATGTAAAATGAGGTCATATATATATATATATATATATATATATATATATATATATATATATATATATATATATATATATATATATATATATATATATATATATATATATATATATATATATATACATATATATATATATACATATGGATTTGTGTATGTCTATATCCAGTGCCTATAGAAAGTCTACACCCCTTTCAAAATTTTCACCTTTTGTTGCCTTACAGCCTGGAATTAGATTGCATTAAAAATCAGACTTTTTCCACCTTTATTTACACACCATTACTCACAACTTCCAACTGAAAAACAAATTCTACAAATTTCTGAAAATAATTAGAATAAAAAACTAAAATATCTTGGTTGGATAAGTGTCTACCCCTTTTATAATAGTAATTGTAAATACGCGCAGGTGTAACCAATCACCTTTAAAATCACAAATCAAGTTAATTGGCCTCCACTTGTGTTAAATTGTCGTGATGGTGATTATTTCAGAATAAAATCAGCTGTTCCTGTAGGGTCCCTATGCTGGGTAGTTCATTTCACAGCAAAGACTCAACTATGAGACCCAAGGAGTTTTCAAAAGACCTCCGTGACAACGTTTTGGAAAGGCACAGATCAAGGGATGGATATAAATATATTTCGAAGGCCTTTAATATCCCTCGGAACACAGTCAAGACAATCATAAAGAAGTCGAAGGCGTATAGTACCACCACGTCCCTGCCTAGAACAGGCCTGTCCCTCCAAAATGGATGACCAAGCAAGGAGGAGACTGATCAGAGAGGCCACCAAGATGCCAATGGCAACTTTGAAAGCGCTACATGCCTTTATGGCAAAGACTAGTCACTGTGTGCATGTGACAACAATATCCCAAGCACTCCATACGTCTGGCCTGTACAGTGGGGTGGCAAGAAGGAAGCCATTACTTTAAAAAGCCCATCTTGTGTCCTGTTTGAGGTATGCACTGCGAGATTCTGAAGCCATGTAGCAAAAAGTTTTGTGGTCTGACGAAACAAAGATGGAACTTTTTGGCTTAAATGCAAAACATTAGTTTTCGTGCAAACCCAACACAGCATGTCACCCAAAGAACACCATCTCTACTGTAATGCATGGTGGTGGTAGCATCAGATATTATGGGGGATGTTCCTCATCAGCAGGGACTGGGGAACTTGTCAGAATAGAAGGGAAAAATAGAGCAAAATACAGAAAAATCTGAGAGGAAAACCTGCTGCCCTCTGCAAAAGAAAACTGAAATTGTGACGGAAGTTCACCTTTCAGCATGACAACGAACCGAAGCACATTGCCAAAGTTACATTGGAGTAGCTAAGGAACAAAAAGATAACCGTCCTTGAGTGGCCCAGTCAGAACCCTGACCTCAATCCAATCTAAAATCTGTGGCATGACTTGAGGATTGCTGCCCATCCATGCTCTCCACACAACTTGACTGAGCTTGAACAGTTTTGACATCAGCAAATCCAACACAG
>NC_140978.1:2572425-2579925 GCF_056783735.1 Eptatretus burgeri
ATCAGCCCCGTTTGCAATCTGCTTGCCATCCAAACTCAAACTGCACACCACCCATCATCAACATTAATATTTTTTTGAAATTTCTGACTATAAATAGTCTAAAGAGGCAGTTTATGATTCGATTCACACTTCAACTGGTGCTTGAGACCAAAAAAATCTGGCATTTCAAATTAAACAGTAAAACACGATTTCACATGAATAAGTGATAACGGAGATATAAACTACCTTGTTTGGTTGCATTGATGTGAATATTGATTGTTATCGTTTATCAATCTGAATAGAAAACTACTCATTGTTTCCCTTGCTTTTCTCTCGATATGAAGAAAGGCTCAAACCCGAAACGTTCCTTGACCTCATTTCCCATGACGGTTAGTTGACATTTGGTTGAAAAAATAATTACCGTATCATTCGAATGAGGACTATAGTTATATTGCTTGGAGTCTTTTAAAGCTTAAATGCAACTATAGCATGACCTAGAAAAATGTCTGGATGTCTCACAGGAGAGATTCAGTGCGAGTTACTCACCTTTGAGATTTCTAGTTTTGTTTTGATTCCTGCCCTGTCTATAAACTACCAACATGATCTTTCACAAGCAGAATGTTGAATAAATGGGTGTGGCGCTTCATTGGATTATACTGAGATGAGGACTTCTCTGCTGTCGGATAACTCTGAGAGTCAGAGGCATCTATAAAAAAGACCACGGACACCATATACAACACTCACCTTTGGTTGGATCTTTGCGCCCAGGATCGGTTTACCTCACCTGTGAGATGACTGAAGTAAATAGGGAACCGTGCTGGTGGCTGGACAATAGATTTTAATTTGGCAAGTGAACCAACATTATGAGCCACATGCTATCTATGAGAGGCTGATCAGCTTGAGGTCAATGGTCATCAAGCATGCTATGTCACGATCAAAGGACAGAACAAATCAAGACAGTTTCAAGCTTGTATTGGCAATGGCAGGCAAACTAGTATTTACAAGCAAGTATTTACATGTATAACATTCCCACTTTCCCCTATGTGAACAATCCCACCATCAGATGTCTTGAAACAATGACTTGGTACCTTTACACTACTCCATCCAGACAACCGAAGAAATGAGAGGAAGTGCGGCATGAGGGGTGAGAAGAGAAAGAGGTGAGAAATAAGTAGCTGGGTGTTGTTGTAGCTCTGATACCACTGAGTTTCCACCCAATGGTCTGGCCTGATGATTCTGGGATTCACCTCCTCACGCTCCCTCCTCTACTCCACTTGTGCTCCCTCAAAATGCCTGATGGTATGGGTGACTACACGCAAAGGCACCCCATTTGCACTCCTTGGGTCTGAGTGCTCGATGGTACAAATGGATACACATGACGGCACTCCGTTTGCACTCCCAGTGTTCAAGCAATCGATAATACGTATGGCTGCACATGATGGTATGTGGCAGTTTGTGACCGGAGATTGGCTGGTGGCGAGGTGAGGTGAGTTGAAGAGCTGCGATATAGGCGGGCAATGAGGTGAGACGAACAGGTTTAAGCAAGGATGTGAAGAAGAGGTGAGGTGTAGAGGTGGAAGGGCATATGGGGGGGGGGTGGGAAAGATCTGATATGTAATTGAAAGGCACTGAAGGAGCGAGTGAATTGAAACAGAATGGGCATAGGAAAAGCAAAGCAAAGCGAAAAATAAAATAAAGAGAAAAAGAGTATGAGCAAGGAAATAACGCAAACAAGAGAAGAAAGTGAACCGCACACGCTCATGGCTAATCAAGCGACATACAGGCGATGCTGGTAAAGCATATGCAGAGCTGCCCACTCAAACAATCTCCACTTATCAAAGCGAACCCCTGAAGAAAGTGAACCCCCTGATGAAAGCGAACCTGTGATGAAAGCAAACCAGTGACTTGGGCTGTTCTGATATTCATAGCACTTTGTCTTCCCTCCTCTCCGCAGTGCTCACCACATGCTGCTTTGCCTAATAATAGCTCACCATTGGCTGACCCAGGGAGCTTTCTGGAAAGTGGGAGGTCCAATGTGCCTGTCACTTCAAGATAGTTTCGTGCTTCCTGCTGTTTGCATGTGAACTTGTATCTAGGGGGCTCGCAACCAGTCAATTTGTGACAGGATTGATTGCCTTCTGCCATTTGTATATAAACCTGTGCCTGAAGGTGTCCGCTACCAGTCCGTGTGGTGGTGTGTGTAAAATGGCTTATCGTGAGAATGTAAAGATGAAAGGACGTGTACAGTGGCCTGCAACAGTATTCACCCATCTCCAAAGTTTTCACATTTTGATGCCATCTGAGCTTATTTCATAATGCTTTCAAATCAAACTTACTCTATGGAGTCTTCACAAACTACTCCAAAGCGATAAAGCTTGAAAAAAAAAATGCAGATGAAATGTGAGTAGGATAGATTCACAGAAAAAAATCAGATGATTCTCAGTTGCTAAGTATTCAATCTCTTTGCCTAATTAAGGCTAAATCACTTCAGGAGCAAATGATTTGTTTGAAAAGTTACAAAATAAGTCTAATTGGTTTCACAAGTATGTAATCAGTAATTTAACTAAAACAATTAATCTCCCCACTTATCTAAGGGTTTGCTTTTTTCACTAGGTCAACCAACACGGTGAACATGAAGACCAAGGAGCTTTCCAAAGAAGTCAGATATAAAGTGGTAGAGAAGCCCCGTTCAGGAGAGGGTTATAAGAAGATTTCAAAGTCACTCATTATTTCTTTGTGTATGGTGAAATCCATCATTAAAAAGTGGAGGACATATCATATCACCCAGACTCTACCCAGATCAGGTCACCCATTAAAACTCGGCAGCCGGACAAGCATATGGGGCATATGGGGGGGGGGGGGTGGGATGCAAATCATCAAAAAAAAAATAAGAAGTAATCACTTCTCTTGAAAAAGGTCTATTTACAAAAAAGATTCCACTGTCAACCCCTTTATGGTAAAACTACATAAATCCAGAATCACTGCTTACTTCCACTCATTTGCTCCTCATTTTTCTGCCTGTGGAATCAACTTCTACATCATCTTCAATTTCATTCTTCCCTCCAGGTCTTCAAGACAGCGATTCACCACCATCTCAAATTGTCCCCATTTCAAAACCATTATGTTTTCTACCCTCTTTAACTCTCCACCACCCCACTGACTCCCTCTTCCTTCCAAACTTCCAGTTTTCCCTCCTGAGAGTTTCCTTCTGTATCCATATTTTCTACCCAATGCATCCTCTCCTGCCCCCCCCCCCAATCTCCCCCACACTCATTGTTTGTCAGCCTCCCTTTGTCTTGGCCTTTAGCTCTGCTGTTGGTTTTCTTTCTCTCTCTCTCTCTCTCTCTCTCTCTCTCTCTCTATCTCTATCTCTATCTCTATCTCTATCTCTATCTCTATCTCTATCTCTATCTCTATCTCTATCTCTATCTCTATCTCTATCTCTATCTCTATCTCTATCTCTATCTCTATCTCTATCTCTATCTCTATCTCTATCGCTCTCTCTCTCTCTCTTGCGCACTCTCTCTCTCTCTCTCTCTCTCTCTCTCTCTCTCTCTCTCTCTCTCTCTCTCTCTCTCTCTCTCTCTCTCTCTCTCTCTCTCTCTCTCTCTCTCTCTCTCTCTCTCTCTCTCTCTCTCTCTCTCTCTCTCTCTCTCTCTCTCTCTCTCTCTCTCTCTCTCTCTCTCTCTCTCTCTCTCTCTCTCTCTCTATCTCTCTATCTCTCTATCTCTCTATCTCTCTATCTCTCTATCTCTATCTCCTGTTACTTTTGTCCTGTTACATCCTATGCATACAATTTTTTTTTAAGTGTTGAAAGGGTATTAAAAGGTCTATAGATCTGTCTGAAAGATGTCTAAAGGGTCGAAGGTCTCTAGGTCTCGAAAGTATTTAAATGAGTATGAAGGGGTCTAAAGGGTGTGAAGTTCTTAGGAGTCTAAAGGGTCTCAATGGGTATGAAGGGTTCGAAGTGGTGTAAAGGTCCAAGGGGTCTAAAGGGTCATTTAAGGGTCTCGTGGTTCTTTGAATGGTCCAAATGAGTATGGAGTGGTCTAAAGGGTCAAAATGAGTACGCTGTGGTCTAAGGGGTCTTTAAAGGGTCAGAAGGAGCAGAAGGGGTCTGAAGGGTTCATGGTATCTAAAGGTCTAAAAATATATTCCAATTGTATGTGACGGAATTACCCGATATCAGCATGGTCCAATAATATGTAATTAATAGACGAAGTCAAGCTCCACGTCATGATCAAGCAGTACGTAATTAATAGACATAAACAAATGGGTCGACTTCGGATTCACACCCCCATCCCATCCCCACCCTGAGGGTGTAAAAGTCGAAGGGAGCCAAAGGATTTTAAGGAGTGTATGGGGTCTAAAGCGTTTATGGGGTCGAAAGGGTCTAAAAAGGGTCTGAAAGTCTAAAAAAAAGTATGTTCCAATGGAATAGTATCTTATTCATAGTCGGAATGAATGGACGTACTCACGGCCCAACACACGTTCAAACAGTATGAAATTAATTGACGTACTCACATGAATCGACTGAGGCTTCACTCCCTTTCTTAAAACATCAAGAAGATCATTGTTTAAACCTGCAGTAAAGAAATTATCTCAGGAGTGCAACATGGTAACAAAGGGCCAAATATCCTCCTCATGACTGTTTAAAATCCCTATTTAAGTGCATCGTGATTAAAAATCTGATGCTAATACGTTTTGTCTTGATTAACCTTGGGAGCTCAAAGCAGTGAGGTCACAAACAAACACTTCACTTTTATTTTTATACCAGTGGACGTTCCCACTGTTGCCAAAGTTCTCTGTTCTTGTGTATGGTAGATTGGCTGCCAGGTTGTTATCATTTCTTGGAGCACAGCTGTGCCATTGATGCTGTGCCCCTCTACCACAACACTGGTACTCATTTCACCAACATCAGAAAGATGACAGGCTGAGTCGACCCCACCTGGTGTTAATTCATCAGCCAACAGAGCTTGAATTGCAGGACTCTAGCTCGCCAACCTAACCACTAACCAGGCTTAGTTGCTGAGGGAAATTCAATGAAATATGTATTTAAATATTTCCTGCATGAGAACCACAAAATATGTCACTCGATCACTCTGGGAAAAACCCAGGCAGTGTATAAGCAACATACTCGCTCAAGGCCTGAACACGGAGGTGTTATAATAAACCTGTGTAAAGCAATCTCTTTAATAACAGGCACACATGTAATACACAATAATAACAATTACATTTGGGGTTGTTGACAACAAATCACTACAACATCAACATTTGATCTTCACAAAACATATGACTTGATTGCTCCCGGGGAAAAAAAAAAACACAGGCAATGTGTAAGCACAAGCTACGATGGAGGCCGGAAGGCCAATTATATCTTCATGTTTTTATTGATTACCTGGTTTTATCTGAAGCCAATATTTTTATCCAAACAAACTCTCGACCTCCATGTGGATGAAAATGGAGGCCATGCAAAGTTTGGTTGAAGTTGTTCTTGCAGAGTCCGAATGCATAAATGAAAGAAAAAATAAACACACACACATATATATATATATATATATATATATATATATATATATATATATATATATATATATATATATATATATATATATATATATATATATATATATATATATATGTATATATATTTTTTATTATTATTATTGTTATTTATGAATCAAAACATGCCTTTATGCATTTTGCCACCACCCTCTAACCTCCGCTCCCCCCTCTAACACCCCAATCCCCATCCCTCCTTCAATCTTGAAAGGCTTCTCTTGAATCTGCCTCTCATGAAATTTTCCGGCTCTTGCCTCGGCTTTATTTATCTTCTTGCAGAATACAAGCACAGTCCAGCAGTAAGAAAATGAAATCTCCTTTAAAATTACATGTGTATTTATTTTGGAATATAAAAACCTTGGCATTTCTGAGACTATTGTATTTCGTTTGTTTAACTTTTTGAAAGCCCCACGTAATGATGCTTTTTTCTTTCCTACAATTCTTTGAAAAAAGTAAACATCATATCGCACTATGACAAAATAATTCACTGCAAAAAGTTTTCTTTCAATGCCGTTGTTTTAATGTTTTATTGTTTTGTGAATAATATCATCACTCGATTAATCAAGTGCAATATTTCACATATTCATGAAGTGATTGGTGGTGGCAGTTATGGTATTATATGATGAAAAATTTGTTAAACTCAAACAATTTGTTTTCGAACTAATAATTTCATCAATAATTTTTTTTTTGTTATGTCACACACACACACACACACACACACACACACACACACACACACACACACACACACACACACACACACACACACACACACACACACACACACACACACACACCCAGAAGGATTTGTTTTTAAACTTTTTTTTGCATAAAATGCCTCACTATTAGTCATTAAGATAATCATTGCTGCTAATACAGTATGCGATGTATAATCGAAAGAGAGCATGTCATGTCAAAACTGTTTAAACCATCAATCATAAAATATTACTCCATTCATCATTTGTTAAAACCTGTCAGAATATTATCAACCTTTTATTTTTTACATCAACCCATTGGCTTGTGCATCACTTACATCAAATCCATAATCCAGGCTGTTGCAGTCTGCTGCAGGATGATCATCAAGCTCAACCCATGTTGGGTGATGTTTGGTGTATTTTCCACACTTGCCAAGCAAATGCAAGTTGGTAAAAGAGAGCAACTGTAGGTGAACCCACATCAACTAGTAGAGAATAAAGCAAATCTGTCGAACAACTCAAACAATTAACCAGCTCTGGCCAGAGCTTCCATAATTTACTTTCATTTTAGCGTGCATACCTCCAAAGCTTTAGCCTTATCAGCATTCAGATATTCACAATTTTCTTATATTTATACAAGCTGATAGTAGAACGAGGTTACAGGGGATAAGAAGGCAACAGACAGACGGTGGGATAGTGGTGACACAATTGGACAAAAACAAACAAAAGGGAATGAATAATGAGGATTCAGGAAATGAACAGAGAGGAGGGGATCAAACACATGACATGCAAGTTAGAGGGCTTCGTTAGGTCGGATTAATGGCGGTAGGAAAGACTGTGGGCAGGGATGGAGGATTGTGTTATTTATTTATTCAAATGCAGCCTGTGGCTGTTTGACTGCATCAGTTTCTGAGGGCATATCTGTGCCTCTGATGCAGTGCTCCTGTTAACAGCATGCTGGTTCTCCTTTCACCAACCACAGAAGGATATCAGGCTGATTCAACCCACCTGGTGTTAATTCAATGGAAAAAGGGAGTTAAACTCAAGACTCTAATATCTTAAACCAACCACCCTAACCATTAAGCCAACACCAGGTTTGGAGATTGCATAAAATGCTTGGATACTGCCTGTTTGAAGGCATAATCTTGCACATGTCTTATTTTTAGATTCCAACACCCTGTTGTTAATGTCCTTTATTATTAACTCTCTGCACAGCAGGTTATTAATTCTCTTCCCCACTGAGCCTTTGCCACTTTATATGGTG